>NW_008669713.1:36762-54974 GCF_000695815.1 Acanthisitta chloris
TTTCTACAAAAAGACAGCTATGGCTCTCACCCTTTGCCATAGCTAAAAATGTCTGTATGTCAGATATGATTCTGAAGTAATTTCTCTGTCTCTGCAAAGTAATTTCTATGTCTCTGCAGGAACAGTGTTAGCATCTGACCCGGCAAAGACTCCTGCATTGCAAAGGTCCTTAGCACTGCCATCCTGTTAAGCAGACGGGCTGTGTCACATGGCTTCAGCAGAGTCACAACAATGTTGCAAGTAAGCACAGGTCCAGGGGTCTCCTTACAACCCCTCAAAGGAGATCCTGCTCAGTGGGAGGGAATGAAGCTGTGATGTTACAATCGATGCTTCTATTTTAATGTTGATAAAATTATCTGTCCTATTTGAAAAAAAAAAAAAAAAAGAAGACAAGGAAAGATAAAGGAAAGGAAAGGAAAGGAAAGGATAAAGGAAAGGAAAAAGGAAAGGATAAAGGAGAGAATAAAGGAAAGGGAAAGGGAAAGGGAAAGGGAAAGGGAAAGGGAAAGGGAAAGGGAAAGGGAAAGGGAAAGGGAAAGGGAAAGGGAAAGGGAAAGAGGAAAGGAAAGGAAAGGAAAGGAAAGGAAAGGAAAGGAAAGGAAAGGAAAGGAAAGGAAAGGAAAGGAAAGGAAAGGAAAGGAAAGGAAAGGAAAGGAAAGGAAAGGAAAGGAAAGGAAAGGAAAGGAAAGGAAAGGAAAGGAAAGGAAAGGAAAGGAAAGGAAAGGAAAGGAAAGGAAAGGAAAGGAAAGGAAAGGAAAGGAAAGGAAAGGAAAGGAAAGGAAAGGAAAGGAAAGGAAAGGAAAGGAAAGGAAAGGAAAGGAAAGGAAAGGAAAGGAAAGGAAAGGGAGTTTGTCAATAGCTTGGGAACTGAGTTGTTTTAAGACAATTTTGAGGTGAAAGAAGCAAAAAAGCAAGAAACTTTCTAAAAGGAAAGATGGAGAAGTGAGGGAGAAAACACTAAAACTAATTGCAGGGTGTCATGGTACTACTTCTAGATAGGCACATTTCGTATTAAGTTGAGAGAAGGTTTTGACAGCAAAAGATAGCACCATGCTTTCTTCCATCTTCTGGCAGTAAATAGGTAACACTCACTTTCTCTTGTGATGTGGAGTGCCCAGCAGCCTGTAGAAAGAGTTGCTTTGTGTTGTCGCTTGCCTGAGAGCTGTTCTCCTGTCCTGACAAAAATGATGTTTGTGTAATGTTCTGGTTTATAAACAAAATGTTCTATTTCATGTACAAAATGTGAAATGACTTACCATGAGAGTTTGATTAAAGTAGTTGAAAAGATCAAGTATTGCGTGTGTGGATTTAATTTTTCTTTGATATCAAAGACCCTTTGGCTTGGACTTTTTTGTCAGATGGGAGAACAACTGTGCAGATAAATGACTTCAGTGTCTGCCTCAAACAGCACGTGCAATGTGAGAAGTGCTCAGAGGATTTTTGTCTGGAGACTTTTTTTTTTCATGCCAAGTTGATGTAACAACACTACAAAACAGTTTATGTAGTATTTGGGCTGATATAAAGCCAGGTGGGGTGCTTGTCCAAAGGCCTGAATGTTTGCAGCCATCCCAAAAAGCCCATCTGTAGGTCACTAAAATGTATCCTGTCTTGCCCTATAGCTGTTGGATACTGATCTGTACTGAGAATTTGCACATGTGAGTAGTGATGACAGTACGAGCATTAGGCACCTTATAAGTATGCAGCACTGTCTAAAACGTGTGTTCATCACAGCTCCCCACAGTGTGCCACGTGCCATATATTTCCCACACTGAGTTTCCACTAGCTCAAGAGATAATAAACACAGGGGTACTTGGGACTGGAATAAACAAGCTCTGCTCTAGGGTATTGCTACAAAACTTTGACAGACAATAATGGGCGCCTCCTGGCCACTTTGATATAGTGAATATTACCAAGAGGAACTAGCAGAGAAGTTTTATATTTTGTAACAAGTTTATTAAGATTCCTTGGACAAAATCCATTTAAAATCATGGAAGGTTTTTTTCAGAATCACATTTTCAAATACGGTTTATAGTCTGAGAACTTTCTCAAACTAGCTATAATTAAAACACATGTAACTGTAGCCTGTGCAGTTTTTAAGAACAGCAAAGGTAAATTATACCTTTGTCTCTATAAGGATTATACCTAATTGTTGAATTTGAGATATGTGACTGAGAATAAAATGTGCCTTTTAGCTTCCTTTTAAGACAGTGAAAAACTGGATTGTAATTCATTTCATTCTTCTACTGTGCTCATCTTTGTAGTACTTGAGTGTCTTGTGCTATTACTATCAAAGTAATCTCTGTTGCATGCTTGTTATTTCAGTTTCTTAGGGAGAGAAACAAGCATGAGGAAAAGTTTTGAATTTCAACTCTATGAAATGTGAGAGTGTTTTTACAGATGCATGTGCACACAACCAATCTGACATATTTATATCTAAGTTATTTTACTTAATGCTCACACATGTCATTGGAAGTAGATATGTGTGGTTCAGTTCAACCAACTGATACTCTGAAAATTTGTTTCAGGTTCTCTTATACTTCAAACTTAGTCATCTTACATGGGAGTGTAGCCAAGAGGTCTCATTGCTACATGATGTACTATGAAATCAACACACAGTACAGACTAAACTAAAACTGGTGTTAGATAAACAGATCCAAGCATGGAGTAAGTCTGGATGACCTGAATGGATGTGTCATATAGTGCTATGAGTTATTGATGACCTTTCATAATTCACAAGTGGCTCAGGTTCCCTCCACCACTTCTGAGCTATGAGATCATTAATAATGTGTGCAAATAAATAACATATCTTGAGTCAACTCATTGTATTTCCTATTGCTCTCTCATGTAGGCATATCATATTTATTCAGAAACAGTGAAATTCCCACCAGCAGCTGTGGGGAAGAATGTTATATAGAATGGTTATATCATTGGAGAGCTATATTTCCTAGCTGTGAGGTTATAGTCATAAAATATAGCCTTTTAATGTGTTAAGAAAAACTTCTGCAGTTATTTAAACCAATAGGACTATTGTATTCAAATGAACTAAACATTACAGTACAGTCGCATCAACTGGGTCAAATTCTACCCTGACTTACAATATGAACTCACTGGAAATCACAAATGGCGTCATCAGCCATTACAAAACTGACTCTGCAAATCCTCTGGGTATGGTGGAATCATACGAGGGATGAATTGGTCCAGCAGTTAAGGTCTTTTGATCCTAAATGTGCTGTAGTCTCAGTTATTGTTTGCCAAGTCTTCTTTCTTTTAACTTCGAGTAATGTAACTCTCTCAGCTGAATGAACCCAAGTCCATTGAAGTTAAATCTTTCCAAAGAATTCGGTAGACTTTGGAACAGCTCCTAAGAGCAGCTGCCATCTTGAAGAAAATCTGTGTGAACATTGTTCTTCATTTTGCTATTAATTATCTTGGTCTTGAGGCTACTTCATTTTTATATTTTTCCAATACAGTATTTAAATGTTGTTTTACATTCCTCATTGTTCATGCATCTTTTGTGGTCTGTTCTCATAATCAGATTTTTTGCTGTGCTAATAAGAAAAGTATTTCAGCTTGTAATCTCTTCTTTCATCTTTGTTTATTATGCTTTGAGAATGTATGTAGTTCCATGGGTCAGTCATGCTAGTGACACAAGTTTTGTCATATTTCTCAACCTTCCTGCTTGTAGCTACACAGCCTTTTATTTCAGTTTCTGATAGGCACCTCCTGGAGAATGCTGTAGTAATTGAACCAATAAGACATATCCATGAGGGAAGCAAGCTGTAGTCTATAATGTTTGTTTTGGTGCACATATGGCAGTGCCCTGGTAGTTCATTGATTGGTTGTTTAAGACTATTTCAACATGTAGGCAGTAATCCAGTGTGCCAGTAGACAGTTATAGCAGTTGATCAGGCTGGTACCAATTTAGGGAACCTCTGTATTAACCTGGTACCTGTACCCACAAAGTTAGGTTTTCAAACAGAAGAATACTTAAAATATAGTATAATTGGATATATCTTGTTCTGACTATTTATTCTTTCTGGTATTAATTGCACTGAGATTGTTCAATTAGTCAAGAAAAACTACCAGCATGGTAGGAACATGTACCTAAGTGAATCTTAATTCTGACACCTTTAACCATGCTGTATGGTCATAGATTCATAGAATGGTTCGAGCTGGAAGGGACTGTAAAGATTACCTAGTTCCAGCCCTGCTGCCATGGGCAGACAACTTCCACTAGACCAGGTTGCTCAAAGCCCCATCCAGCCTATGGCCTATAGTCCTTCATTCCAGGTCCGGAAAGGAACATTTTGCTTCCTTCACTGAGCATCTTCTTGTGAAGCTTTTCTCACTGAAAATCTTTTTTCACAGGTCAAAGCATCCAGGGTAAGAAAGCCCAGAAGTAAAGAGTTAGTACAAGTTTCCGTATGGCCCAGCCTATTTAGCACAATCAGCAGTGCTTTGCTGCACCCTGTAAAGGATTACTTAATTTACCTCAGGATAGCAATCTTGTGGAAACTCTTGGATGTGAAGTTTGGATGAGAGAGAGAAAAAAAATGTATGGGGTTGAATCAAGCTAATATAGCATGGAAGGTGTGGATGATGGTCCCCTCTCCAGAATGAATCGATGCTGGCATTTGTAGCAACTATCTGAGATTATAGCTGAGCTAATTGAGATTCTGTCTGTGAAATCACTGAAGATTCACTTTGCATATCCCTCAAAGTGACCAGAAAACCTGATACTTCCCTAAACTGGTACTGAAGTCACTGCTGCTGTTAGATTACACTGACTACATTCTTCAAATTGAGGTGCCCTCACTTTAAATGATTTTTTGGAGGCTGCCCATGAGTCATTTCTTCACAGAGAGTTTTTTCAAAAGTCGTTGCCTCTATTTTAGCAGATATCTTTATTTCTGCTAAATAAGCCAAGGATTCAGTTAACTGTACTAACTGTGCAGCGTAAATCACCCTTAGGCCCCTGAATGCAGCAGCCTTTGCACTCTAGCCATGAAGTAATGGATGGAATCGCACAGGAAAACTTGGTAAAATAATTTAAAAAGCAGGTATAATTTCTTAATGGACTTTGGAAAGGTGAGTAACTTCAATCTGGTAAACATATGAGAGCAGCACTCACCTTTTCCTTGGACAGTAGAGAAAAATGTTGTTTTAAAAATTAAATATCCTCCTACAAGAAGTGAAATATTGTTTCTAATCCACCTAAGAAAATGTAATAAATACTTTTTGTCCAGGCTAACCAGTTGCAGTACTACCCAGAGGGGTCCTGGTCAAGATTCCATCAGCAGAAATCAGCATGGAGTCTTTCCATTGACTGTAATGGAGTTTGTCGTGTTGCTCAGGGCTGATTTGAGAATAATGGGGAAGCTGGCAACCAAAACCTTCTCTGATTCATTACAACAGGGAGCAGATTTACACATTGTAGGAGTGCCTAGATAATTGGTTTCTGCAAAGTTTGGTGAAAAAACCTAAAAATTTGTCCATAGCTTCTTGGTGTGAATTAGGAAAATCCTACCAACATTAGCAGGTGTAGGACTGAGGCTTTAAAACCAACAGAGAAATGGACAGAGAAATAGGTTAGCAGGAACCTCACAAAGTTCAGCAAGAGAAAGTGCAAAATACTGCACCTGGGAAGAAACAATCTCAGGCACCAGCATATACTGGGGCTCACCCAACTGGAAAGCAGCTTGGCAGAAAATCACCTGGGGGTCCTGGAGGACACTGAGTTGACCATGAGCCAACAATGTGCCCCTGTCACAAAGAAGACAAATGGTATCCCAGGCTGCATTAGGAGAGGTGTTTCCAGCAGGTTGAGGGAGGTGAGGCCACACCTGGACTGCTGGGTCCAGTTCTGGGCTCCTCAGAACAAGAGAGATACGGCCACGCTCAAAAGAGTCCTTCAGAGGGCCACGAAGATGATTAAGAGACCAGAGTACCTCTCCTATAAGGAAAGGCTGGGAGAGTTGTGAATGCTCATCGAAGAAGAGAAGAGAAGAGAAGAGAAGAGAAGAGAAGAGAAGAGAAGAGAAGAGAAGAGAAGAGAAGAGAAGAGAAGAGAAGAGAAGAAGAGAAGAGTAGGCTCAGGGGAGACCTTGTCTGTGTATGTAAACACTTGAAGGGCAAAGAGGATGCAGCCAGGCTCTTTCCAGTGGGGCCAAGAGACAGGATCTTATCCTTAACTTTTAATGAATGCAAGCTAGAAAACTTAGTAAAAAACCCCATAATTAATTGAGAACACACACACAACTAGTGGCAAATTGAGACCAAGCCAATGAATACCTTTATAAAGTGCTTCTCTTAAAAAAAAAAAAAGTAGCTAATTTTGCAGAATTCTATCATATGTTTACTTAAGGGTGAAGACAAAAAGGTTAAGAAATATTAACTAGGCCTTAGCCAGCTAAAGGACTTAGCAAATCATGGGCAGTTGCTTTTTAAAAAAATGAAAGCACTGGGAAATGACTGGAACAAGAACAGAAGCATACTAACAATCCTCAAAAAAGGGAATACTCAGTAATTGCCATTTTTAAAGTACTTTAATATGAAACTCAACATCTGATAAGGAAAATAATCTTTGAACATCTCGAAGGCAATAAAATTATGATCAATAACCTGCACTGTTTTGTCAAGACTGAATGTTGCCAGACAAACCATTTTTATAGCCTAGACTAATTAGTGGATGAAGAAAATGAGGTAAATGTTATACTGAAGGTCAGAGCCTCAGCTGGAGAAAGGAAACATAGCCATATTGACTTCATCATACTTATTAAAGCAAGCTGAAGACCAGCATTTATACTTTAGAGCAGCAGTTCTCTAAGTTTAATGTTTTACCTGAAAAATTAAGTAAATTCTTTTTTAAAAAATACCCATTTCACATAACATGAAACCTGGATAAATGTCCACAAAACTGAGCAATTTGGAATGCTTTTAGGTGTTGTAAAGATTGTTTCTAAAATGCATCTTATTTCCTGACTTTATTAGTAACCCAGAGAAGGTCCAAATTTCATTAATATAGCCCGGCATATGCTATGAAAATCTGGGGGAAAAAAAAGAATAAAATATATACATTGAGTTAGGGAGAAAAGCTGTGCGATAATACAAATATGTTATTTTTATGAAAAGAAATTGAAAAATACTGGTATTCAGAATGAAGAAGAAACCTCGTATTAGTAGTGCCATTTTTATTGCACAAAGATCTAAGCCCAATTTCGTTTTGTGTGTATTTTGTCATAAATTCTGGGTCTTCTATATATGTGCTTTCCTTTGAATTAAATTAGTTTAGTGGAAATTATTTCCATTCTTTTTCTTACATTATTAGCTGCTGCAAGAATCACTCAGTGTTGACATTACATAGTTATTGACATATTTGTTAATATTCATAACTAAAAATATTTTAGTACATAGAATAAAAAAGTCAGTCTTTTACAAACTACAAAACAAGAGGAAAGATTTAGATGAAGACAATCAAGGAGAAAATGAAGGGGCAGTGACACAATACTGGCCGGCCTGATAAGTGATGATTTTGGTGGAAGTGATGTGATCTGTTCATTATTAACTCTGTCTTGAGGATATGCCTCTGCTCTCAGGTCAATGTTTGTCAGAGGTTACTCCCAGGATGAGATTCTCCAACCATTTGCTGCATGGGCACTCAGCCATATCTTGGACATTACTTCAGTCCAGGGTCTGGAGCTCTGTAGAGAAAAATCCAAGTACAGTAATCATATCATGATGATACGATGCAATCATACAGACTAAATCAGATTACAAAGATCTTCCAGTCCAGCTCTCTGCCAAAAGCAGGACAATTTAGAGTGATGTTAGGTTGCCTTAGGTCCTAACAACACTTTGTGCAGGCCCACAAAGTCATGCAGTGAGAAAAGGTGCAGACACTGCCATCTCTGATATTTCAGAGCTCTCTTTGTTTCCCAGGTAGGCATGAGTTTAGATTACCAGGTGCTACCATAAAACCAATGCTTTTTGATACAAAGTAGTTACTTCTTTTCTGGCAGCACTGATAGGAACATCACGAGAAGGAATTGTTGTTATTGTGCAGCAGGCATAGCTAAGGATAAACAAAGAAGGAAATGCCAGCTTCATCTGCCTGGATGTTTGTGAGAAAATAATCAGAAATATCTGCTACTGGAAAATCATGTGTCCAGACTTGCATATAGGCTATAGGCAGTATTACTGTTCCCATGCTATATTGAGAATGTGGGGCAATTCTGAAAGTGAAATTTGCTTTTTCTGCAATATGTGCAACATTTATTTAAAGTGAATTGTTCCAGGGAGCATATTTGCCAAGAAACTCTTTCAGGAGATAATTTAAGGAAAATGAGCACCAAAGAATGGAAATTATGGGATTGAATTCGCTTAATTCAAATGGAAAATGTCTTCATGGTTTCTACCCAGCAGGTAATGCATATGTTTATTGCATTATAGAAATTACAGAGCTAGTTAAATTATTTCACTATTTTTGACATTCTGAAGATCTTTCCACTCCTTATGATCTGAAATTGATACTTTTTTCTGCTTATTTTTACAATGGATTTCCACAGGTTTTTGCCAGCATTTTTATGATATAAATTTAGAAAATTCATGTTTACTAATAATCAATTTTCTTCCTCAAAGTAGGAAAATAATGAAAGAAACAATGTTAAAATACATTTTAAAAATATTGACATATGCAGTTGCCAAAGTTTTAATAGGAAGTGCTGATACTGCTTGAAACATTCCCCTTGTAAAAGTATAGGGCATTTTTTCAACAACATAATGGCACAGGATTTGTTAAGAGCTATCATAAATCATAGAATTGTGGAAAAATTCAGGCTGGAGGGGATCTCTGGCGGTCTTGTAGTCCAGCATTCAGCTCAAAGCAGGGCTAGCTTTGAAGTTAGATCAGGTTGCTCACTCTTGTCCAGTTGCATTTTGAGTACCTCCAGGGATGGAGATGACACAGTTTTTGTGGGCAACTTGTGCCAGTGCTCAACCACCGCCATTGTAAAAATTTTTCCTTACTTTTGGTCAGGACCCAAACTAGGACACACTATTCCAGATGTATCTTCACAAGTCCTAAGCAGAGAGGAATTACCAATTTACTCAGACTGCCTGCACTTCTGTTAATACAGTTCAGTATGTGCTCAGTCCTCATTCCCACAAGGTCACAGTGCGAAGTCAGGTTCAGTGGGGTCCTTATCTGCAGAGCAGCTCCCTAGCTGGTTACTCCAGTCTGTGCTGACACAGCAGGTAGGCCCTACCCAGGTACAAGACTTTACATTTGTCTTTGTAGCATTTCATAAAACTCCTTCTGACCCATTACTCCAGCTCATCTGGCTTCTTAGATGACATCCAGTGTATCAGCCACTCCTCCCAGTCTGATGTCACCAAAAGACTTGCTGCGGGCTCACTATATTCCCCTGCCCAGGTTATTGATGGGTTTGCCATTTGTTAATCCATGCTGACTGTTTGCAGCTGCTGTCTTTCCCTTCATGTGCAGTGAATTGACCTGCATAAGGACTTGATCCATAATTCCCAAGAGCTGAGGGAAGAATGACTGTCTTTTAGTTTCCTGGATCCTCTTCCTCACTTGTTTTAAAAAATGCTTCTTTCCCTTACTGCAGACCCAAAGAGGCAGTCCTGCCTGAGGACGCCTCTTCTCCTTGGAGACATTTGGGCAGAGGAATCACCTGTCATTATGTAAATCAAGTCTGTCCTCTCCAACCTAAAAAATATTCTGTTTTCTTGGGGCAATGGAGATTTCATGGGGCACAGCTCTTCAATGTCCCCAGACACATCAATGTCACCTATTCATCATGAATCTTTTTTCTTGATCCAGGCTTCTCTGTTTGTGTGCAAACATATGCTCAGGTGTAGGCACAAGCTGAGTTTTGGAGTTTTTATGAGAGCCTAAACATGTCTGGCACCTTTACACGGGACAAAGACCTTGTTCACTGAAGCAGATTGGGTAGAGGAAGGACCAAACATTCATGCTAGGTCTGCTGATCCATGCCCCAAGCATGGCTATTCCTCAGCACTTCAAGTAAACTTCAAGCCTAGGCCACATTTGAAGAAATAGCCAGAGATAAAGACAGAAATCATGTGGGTGATGGGCTCCCACGTACTGTTGAGAAGGGGAGATGTGCAGTTTATTATTCCTCAGCAGTCCAGGGGGACGTGATGGGCATGCTGTGTTCTGTGGAGTTGAAGAAAAGGTTGTGGGATTAGTCAGGCTTTGTTTGTTCCATGTACTCACTATGAAAGAAATGCTAAAATAACAACTATTGGGTCTTGTAAAAGAAAACATGTTGTTTGCTTTTGCAGAGACTCTAGGTGACTTTAGGCAAAATCCATGGAGAGGGGGTAGCAATCAGGCTATAAAAATGTTACAGTTCTAGTTTTATTCCATGTTTCCCTATGGCTGAGCACACTCTTGCAGCAGATCTCAGCCAGTTTGATCCATGAGCCATTCAGACAACAAACATTTTATCTTCCCAAGTCATAATTACAGCAACTCCTTTTTTTGTTGTTAAATGATGATTCAGAAATGAAGAGGACTTTTACATGAGAGGGGTGTTTCTCTGCCGTGACATCTCATCTGGGCTCTGGAAACTCCTGTTCCCCTGTGAAAATGAAGGTGGATGAGTGCTTTGCTCCTAACGCACTGCTGACGACAGGGCTCAGCCTGGCAGCTCCCAATGGAGCCTGAGTAGAAAGTGGCATTACCTCATATGTCACTGTGATATTTTAAAAAGGTTGCATAATTACTTTGACTGTTACACTCAGACCGGGTGACAGGACTATGAAAACAGAAGTGTGTTCCAGAAATTGTTTGGATTTTGCCCTTTTTTTCTTTTTTTTTTCTCATTTTTTTTCTTTTCCTTTCCTTTTTTCCCCCTTTCCAGTCTGGGGGTGCACAGTAACTCAAGCAGTTATAATGGGAGGGAAAGTCACGGAGGAAGGGGAGAAATACATGGTGGATTCCAGACCCACAGACACTTTTGCCTGTTACTCAAAGCTCAAAGGAAGGGTATTCAGCCACCTGATTTCCATTACCCTGATGGGCCTCATCTGTGGTGCCCAGCGGAGTGTGCACGTACATTGCAGGTGGGTCTTTTGGCACAAGGCAGCCATCTCCCAGCTGTGGTGCCACCACAGGAGGAAAGACGAAGCCTTGCTCAAAAACACTGGATTCATGAGGCCAGCTCCTACCAGATGTGTCATGACTAGAGAAGGCAGCAAACATTACCATGCTAGGCACCCCTTTGCCCTTTTCGAGGCAATGCCTACTAATCTGTCCCTGAGAAAGGGCTTTTTGGGGTGCAATGCTGCCTGCCCTGCCCTGGAGGATTGCAGTCTGTGGTTGGAGACACATGGGGACCTGGTCCTGCCTGACCCCTACGAACTCAGTACCTGCCTGGGGCATGCAGCAGTCTCACTGAGTGATGGCCCCAAAATAAATATATATTGAGGTTAGTCTGTGAAAAGTGAAATCGGTTCAGTGCAAAAGTAGATGTCCTTGACTTTGAAGGGAATAAGGAGAAAAAGAAGACTTTTCTCACTCTCACAATAGACATTTACATTCAGCCTTTAGACTGTGACCTGCATTATCTGATACAGACTAAACTGCTGATGGTTTTGGGATCTCACAGGACCATGGTTAAGATAAGCACATTTTGGAGCACATTTTGAGTCATGTGAGGATCTACTGAGTGGTGTCAGTTTTTTCCAAGAGATTTTGTGGAACAGAGATGAAAAATGAGTTTCAAGAAAGGCATTTCTCACTGGCACATAGAAAGCCCTTGAAATGTGGACTGCACTCCACACATAAGAGACCACATTAAAAAGGCCTTTAAACTCCTGAAAGTCTTTTTGACTTCTGACTTCAAAAGAGTTCCCTCACAGAACTGTACCCACAGTAGCTGCCTCTTGATCATATGATCAGGCATGAGGGAAATTCAGCTGATCTCTCCCTCAGCTCTACAACAAAGTGCATTACAAAATGTGAAATTGGAAAATTATGTTGGGTTCTTAATCTTTTTATGACAAACAAATGGATTCTTTATTTTCTATTCTATCTACTAGAAATGCAGTCAGTGATATATTAAATTAATTTGAAAGCAAAATGTTGGTAAGGTTAAGTTTTAAATTTTTTTAACAGGGATGGCGGGACCAATTAAGCCACCTTGGTGCCTTATCCAAAGTGAAATGAGGACTGGTCCTGGGATAATTTGGGAACAATCAGTCTCTCACTTAGACATCTAAATAAAATGGAAATGGGATAAATGAGGGCAGCAAGGATGGGCTGGGTAAAAAAACAAGTTATACGTTTGTTGGCTGATCTGAAAAGTAATTGTAATAAATAATTGAAATGCAGACTACATTCAACTCTCCTAACACCAGGATTTTTAACCTGGCAAAGTGAAAAGAAAAAATAAACAAAACAAAACAAAACTTTGGGTAAAAAGTCACTGAAAGTTTGCCACTGGGAGTTCTGAAGTAAAAGCTAAGAAAATTAAATGCTAAGTGCATAAATCTGACAGCAGCTTGGGCATCCCTTTGACTTGAAAGGAACACCTGATTATTCCTCTGCCCAAGTTGCAAGGGAATATAGGATGTGCTGATGCAGGCAGCTCTGCCAGCTGTGTGCCTGGCTAGGACTCCCTCCTGTGCATTGGGCATCCTTAGCTCCTGCAGTGCTCTCCTCCTTAGAACAGCCTCAGCCTCATCTAATGGCAGGGGTTGGCAGGTATTGGGAGACGCTGAGAGGGACCAACATTAGTGGCTACTGTCCTCCAATGGGGTAGAAGGTTTTAATTCAAGCTAGGTCTTCTAATCAGAAAGGACACTTAGTTTGCAGAAACTGCAGCACCATCCACAAGGACAGATGATGGCAGAAACTAACCAGCAATGACTGATGACCAGTGGAATTTTCTGGCATGTGACTGAAGCTTCTTGAGCCAGAGGAAGAAATCATTCACTTTTTAGCTGAGGGCATTAATATTGTGCTATTGGATGAACAGTTAACTACTACCCATGTACCTTTATTTACATGACTTTGACTGTTACTCAGAAAGTTAAATATTTCAAAAATGTGAAGGGCTTATGTTCAGAAAGTGTCTAAACAAACTGTTTCTGACAGTTAAAAAGCCCCAGTCTTCATTTGTTTTGGAGAAAACAGTTTATTGAATTTGTTCAAACTTCAGAGAGTTATCAGACACCTTTAAATGGCAGGTGGTTTTGTGACTAATGATGCACCAAAAGAAATATACTGTCTTCTTCTCAGGAGGCATATAATTCATTTGGGAGTTCATGGTAGATTTTCCTTTAGTCCTTTCTTTCCTTTACTGGAGATTTGATCTTCCCCAGGAGACAGGTTTCTGCCTTTTGCATTACCTGTGATTTGGCCTTTCAAAGAGGGACACTTCTGGTCTCCTCCTTTGGATGGGATCTGTAGACCATCCTTTTTGCTCTGCTTCACCCGGAGCAGGGGGCTGCTGTCAGAACTGGAGGGTTGCGAGTGCAGGGGGCAATGTTGAAGGGAGTCTGAAATCATGAGGGCTACAAAATCAGTGTAAGTTGGTGTCTCACCTGACTTTGCATGCTCTGTTTGGTCAGATTTGAAAGCAGACAAAGGGGATTTAGTTACCAATGTTTGATTCACACCATCCTCAAGCATGACAGGCAACTGACAGAACCAATTTGGATTCATGGCTCCTCACCAGGGAAGCTTATAATCTAGTTTTAGGGAATGAGCTGGAAAAATAAAAGGTGAAGTTGCTCAGAGACTCAGCCCTCTTGGTGGGCCTCTGAAACCGTCCAACAGTTTGCTTAAATGAACCACTTCTGGGTGTCACCGCAGACCTTCAGCACTGTCACAGTGCTGATTTAACTGCAGGAGGGTATTTTCCTAGGAGAGTTTTCAAGGCTGGAGAATTCAAGACAGAGCAATGGTGAAGTCAGTTTCCTGGGTCTCTTCCCTCACAGCTGAAGTGGAGCCCAGCCCAGGCAAAGGGCTAACAGAGGGAGGACAACATAAGCATCACATTGAGCACTGCAGGGTGCTGGGGAAAACATGATCTCCTGATGCGGTAGCTTCTCCACATCCCAGTCTTGCTCCATATAGCACAAGGGCAGGGATCTTGCCAGTCACATGCTGAGCACCATATGTGAGCCCGGTTACATTCACTCAGAGTCATTCAGCTGTTGATTGCAGAAAGCCTCCTGGGAAAGTGAGTGGTTATCTTTAAAATGATCTTCATCCAGCAGAGTGAGGCTTTGGTTCAGTTCTGCTAGTGTGGAATACTCCCACAGATTGAAATCATATCAGGTTTTGATTGTGAGTTTAAATATATGTAGTGAACACTTAAGTCCTGTGCAAACAAAGACCAGACAGGGGCCAAGACAAGCCAGTGCATGAGCAGCCATGTTGTTCTCTCTCCAGTCCAAGAACTGGATTCCTTCACAAAACCCTCCATGTGGCAGTGACAAAAAGATTACTATTTGACATAGCTGAAGATAACACTCGGACACCCTAGTAAACATTAGTGAGTTAGTGGTTATGAAAGAGACCCCATGACGTGGTTGCTTGCAACAGCAGCAAGCTGGATGTCCTAACCCAGAAGGCACCTTCCAGCTTAATTTTATTGTTTGCTGGCACAGATTCATGGAGACATGTTCAATGGGATTTGTGTTTCTATTTTGTTTATAGAAAATCTCACCTATCCCTTGCTATATAATGCTCTCAATGTGTTGGAGCTGTGCTTGAAAAAAGAGGTCTGGATCTCTCTCTCTTTCCCATCAGAACAAATTGTCATGCCCTATTTGCACTAACTGGATTAATAATCCCCCAAAAGTCAGTGCAGCTACTTGTGGAACAAGCAGTGCTCAGTGCCCTTCCTTTGGCTCCTGTGAGTATCTGGGAAGTACTGCTGTGGCTCTGTGGTAGTGGTGTAGCAGCTGCTGATGCCAGTGAACTTGCCTGCTGAGCCCAAGGGCCCACCAGAGAAGTCACGCTGGTGTTCACCAGGATGCCAGGGGCTAACTACATAGTCAGGAAAATTGATAAGACCTTAAATCTCTGCAGGCTGTGTAGTTCATACAATATTAATTAAAAGCTCAGTTGAGAAATTTACTAGCATAAGTCCAGTTTAAAAATTGAAATAGATAGAATATCTGCAAATTGGCATATCAGACTCCTACAGCAGCTTTCAGAGTCCTTGTCCCTCCTGCAGCATAGCTGGTTCTTATTCCATGAACTTGATTTGTTAGCATGTCTACTGTCAAAAGGTCTGTTTCTTATTTTTGTTGAGTTATACCTTAAATGTGTCTTTTTTTGTCTACTTATGTTCTCGTTTCTGCACAGCAGCAGCCAAGCAGGGGCCCAATTCCTGGCCCTCGGATTTATTCCCTTTGCTTTGATGGGTTGAGTCTGGTGCAGCCTATATCACAGAGCACCTGGATGGGCTGACTGCAGACATTCGCTGGCACTGCAGTCCCAGCTGTGGAAACAATTTTGCTGGCAGTAGAAGCCCAGTTTTGCTGGGGAGGGGCCCATATTTCTTATTTGAAGTGTGTGAAGCCACATCAGAGCTCTGTTATCAGACCCACTGGAAATTTTTACCCTCGCTCTCTTGGTCCACCTTCTCTCACACCTCCAAATCTTACTTCTGCTTCATCTCAAAGTTCCTAATATATCTTTCCTGGCTTCTTTTGCCATAATCTTTCTCCTTATTTTTCCTTCACACATTAGCTCTTCCTTCACTGTGTTTCTCCACTATCTCCTCCATTTTCTCTGCCTTTCCTCTTCATTTCTCAGGAGCCTCCTGTTTTTCTTCTCATGTCCACATTTTCATCCCTTCTCCAGAAGCTCCATAAATGACAACTCCAGTTGAAAAGGCAACTGTCTTGGTCCTCAGAGCAGCTGTGAGATTCAGGTCCAGATGGCATCACTGCTGTTAATATTTTATTAACAAGGAATGCTGGGGACCCACAGTGCCAAGCGTTGTACAGCGGGGCAGTAAAAGCTTGTCCTGATTCCATCCAGGACAGGGTTAACTTTTGCAGCAGCCAGGAAGGGCACACTAGGACCCTGGGGTTACTCTATACCACCTCCCAGCACGGGAGGGGTCGGAGGGTCAGGGGTTTGCTCGGCCCCAGGTCGCTCTGGCGCGGGGTGTGTGTGTGCATTGGAGCAGCTCTGGGTTCCGCCTGGTGAGCGATCGCGTGTGAGTCATTCGCCTGTCGTGTACACTCTGTTATTAATACAGTTGTTACTGTTCGTTTTTCTTACTTCGTTGCTGTTTCTTAGTAAATTCTTATCTCAACCCGTGATCTTTACCTTCTGTGCCTCCAATCCCCTCCGCAGGGGGAGGGGGGAGTGAGTGAGTGGCGCCTGGTCTGGGGGTTTTCAGTGGAAGCACTGAATCTGGGAATATCACTCCTAAACCACGACAGCCTTATTTGGCGCCCAACGTGGGGCATGAAGGGTTGAGATAACAACAGATTTGACCAGAGCGGGTTGGAAACAAATTTGCTATAAGCATTTGCTGTATAAGGTCCACAGCCTTGGTCACAGTGTTGTTTTGTCCGCGCCTGGTCTGGGGGTTTTCAGTGGAAGCACTGAATCTGGGAATATCACTCCTAAACCACGACAGCCTTATTTGGCGCCCAACGTGGGGCATGAAGGGTTGAGATAACAACAGATTTGACCAGAGCGGGTTGGAAACAAATTTGCTATAAGCATTTGCTGTATAAGGTCCACAGCCTTGGTCACAGTGTTGTTTTGTCCGTTCACGTGGTTCTGATAACCTCATCCTGTATGTACTCCCGTATTTGAACTGTGTGCTCTTTGCGATGTTCGATTTCAGGGCAGGGAGGGGGATCAGGGTTGCTTTTCTGCTGTACTGTGTGATATCAGCATTCGTCATGATAACATCAAGCACAATGAGGGTCATTTGGTCTGTGTATTCAGTGTTGCCCTCCTGCTCTTACCTCGGGCGCCACCTCTGGGAATTAATTGATAATCGTACCCATTCCGTGGGAAGAGCAAGGGAGAATGATTGTCCCCAGCTTTTCATTCCCTTTTCCTCCTTCAGGCTTGTTACAACAGCTCTTGAGAATTTCGATTTTCCTTTGGATGTTACGAGAAATGTGCTCTTGGTGCTATGCCTGCCAGGTCTCCTCAATATAGACCCTGGTGAGTTATAGTGAGGCAGGATCTGTCTGTGTTTCTGGGGTAACAGGGGCATCCCAACAGTCGACTGTATGGCAAGCTGAAATGATCCTAACTGGGAGCTAATGGCAAAAACACCCCATACCAATTGGTCCAGAGGCCCCATGCATCCTTGGCATAGATTATCTCAGGAGAAGGTATTTCAAGGACCTAAAAGGGCATCATTAGGCTTTTGGGATAGCTACTGTGGAGACAGAGGAACCTGAACAACTGAATACCTTGCCTGATCTCTCAGAGGACTCTTCTACTGTAGGACTGCTGAGGGTTGAAGAACAACAGGTCCCAATCATTACCATAACAGTGTACCTTTGGCAATACTGCATCAGATGAGACTCCATGATCCCCATCCGTAAGATGGCTGGGCCAAAGAGCATGATATTGTCTGGGTGTATCATACTCCCTATCATGCACCAGCCTCTGGGAAAATTGAGCAGTACAATGGATTGTTAAAAACAACATTGAAAGCAATGTGTGGTGGAACCTTCAAACATCTGGATCTACATTTAGCAAAGGCCACCCAGTTAGTTAACAACAGAGGTTCTACCAACCGAGCTGGCCCTGCCCAATCAAAACCTCCAGGTACCATAGAAGGCGATAAAGTCCCTGTGGTGCATCTGAGGAATATGCTAGGGAAGTAGGTTTGGATTAGTCCTGCCTCAAGCAAAGGCAAACCCACCTGTGGGACTGCTTTTGCGCAAGGACCTGGGTCCATTTGGTGGGTAATGCAGAAGAATGGGGAAGCACACTGTGTACCTCAAGGGGATTTGATTTTTGAGTGAAAACAGTCAGTAAACTTAAATTGCATAATAATGTTTGCTGAATAATACTGTCACTGTGTGCTATAACTCCCAAGGACTACTCCAGATACACCTGTCATGAGTTCCTGATGCAGCTTGCCACGGCCTGACAGCACTCCAGCCCTCCTGCCATGAAAGATATTTAGGGCAGCTAGAACCCACAGTCATGGGCTGAATGA
>NW_008669714.1:0-25111 GCF_000695815.1 Acanthisitta chloris
TAGAAAGGCAGAACTATGGAAGTTTTAGTGTGCCTGGAAAGTATTTTTGGGTACACTAGGAGTGATGCATGCAAGTCTCTCTGCAATGTGGTACAAGTCTCTTACACACACAGGATTTTGTGCACACTAATCCCACTCTTGTTCTTTGTAGTTCGAAAGTTGTTTTGGTTGATTTTGGTTTTCTTTCATGTTTAAAGCTTAGCAAAATTGAGAGCTTAATAAAAAGCTTGGACTTTGACCCTGCAAACAAAAGCAGAAGACAGAGTGACGCTGCTAGAGATGAGACCTAGACAGCAGTAAGTGGAAACCATAAGGACTAGGTAATGATTTCTGTGTTACTGAAGCCTCAATTTTGACTCACATGGGCAAAACTATTTCAAAAACAAACAAGGAAAGCCCAACCATCTGTGAAAAACTAAGAATCTCTGAATTAGCTAAAATTGCTGCTGAATTAGCTACTGCAATTGCTTTAGGAACCTGAGGTGCACAAACAGCCCATACAGTTGCTCCTGACTCCTCCAAGGAAAGACTTGTCCAGATTCACTCTCTGTCTCCCTCCTTCCTACAGGGTGTCCCTTTTGAATCTCTCAGCTTGTCAGGGTACAGATACTCTGTGAGCTGCAGAGAAACAGCAGACCCATACAGTTGCTCCCGACTCCTCCAAGGAAAGAGTTGTCCAGATTCACTCTCTGTTTCCCTCCCTCCTACAGTGTGTCCCTTTTGAATCTCTCCTCTCAGCTTGTCAGGATACAGGTACTCTGTGAGCTGCAGAGAAACAGCAGCTCTGGAAACAAGTACATTTGTCATACTCAAGGGATGACATCAGAAAGCACCTTGGTATACTGCTCCTGGCAGTCAGGCAGCACCTGGACTAGAAAATAGCATATGTAATAATAAAATATTCTAGCAATATATAACAAATTTAAATGGATTCTGACAATTTTGAGGCCAGACTTTACCAACCTGCATTGAATTTCCTGCCTTAATGAAGGGTTAAGATAATAGGAATAATCACTAAGAAAAAAAAAGGCACTTTTCCTACAGGACTACAGCATATCAAACAGCAACATAGATGTAACACTTGCAAAGAGCTATCAAAGGGCAGATTTTACTAGGTAGTTTCCCAAGGTCTGTGGACCAGGAAGCAGCATGCAGCTTTCAGTTCTGCTGAGGAGTCACGCAAGCTGCACACCACAGTCATTTGGGTAAAACACCCAGACACTTAGGCAACAGAACAAAGTCAAGTATGGGCTTTCCCTAGGATTGACACCTCAGCAGACACCTCTGAGAGCCTGCACAAGACTCACCCACATCCCAGGGCAGCACAGGTGATCGATCACCTGAACAGACAGCACAAACCCACCAGGCCAGGCTGCAAACAGCAACAGGTTTGCAAACAGGTGCCTCTGCTATTGAGCTGGCAAGAACCAGTCCACAGTAAAAGGTGACCAGTTCACATCCTCAGGTGAGGATTGTATCTCCCAGCCTGTTTTTTCTGCCATACTCAGATAACAGGGTGCAGAGCACCAGCTTTAGGCAAACACACCATGCTGATTATGAGCACAAACTCTTGGTACTCAACTCATAGACCTACAAGCAGTAAGCCTGACACTACAGGAAGGAAGAAATATGTTAGGCATTTTGTGTTTGCTATTGAAAGTATTTCTAAAGATAACTTGCTAATCTATGTCCAAGTATCACTTTAAACAAACACACAAAGGCGTATCACGAGGACAGCCAAGCTCTGGATGATCACACAGTCATCAGTACAAGACATATACGGGTTTTTTTAAGAAAAATGAGAAGTAAACAATTCAGTTGAGATTCAAAATAAACTGTTGCCAAATGTTAAGATGCAATAGCTGCATTACAAACAGCCATTATAATAGCATTGTAAAATAATATTATAAAATAATGAAGCCCAAATTGTTTAAAGCTCTGAAAGTAAAAACAATTACACTGCACCTGAACAGAAATCAATTTACAAAATGTACATAAATTAGTTTCCTAATTTTTCTTTCTCATATTTATCCTTGGAAGGGTGGATCAACAGAGGAATAGTTAAAGTACAGCTGATCTAGCTTTACAGCAGCATTTGTATTTTATTTTTTTTTATCAGATCCATTGTCAGGGATCACAGAAACTTAGAATCATCAAGGCGGAAGGAGACCTCTAAAATCATCAAGTCCAACCATTACCCTGCCACTGCTGTAACTACTAAACCATATCCTTCAGCACCAGATCTAGACATCTCTTAAGCACTTCCAGGGATGGTAACTTCACCACCTCCCTGGGCAACCTGTTCCAGTGCCTGAACACCCTAACAGGGAAAGCATTTTTCCTAACATCTCATCTGAATCTCCCCTGTCTCAGCTTATGATGATTCCCTCTAGTCCTCTCAGTACAGGCATGGCAGAGTGATCAAGCACTTTGACTCTCTGGTCTTATTTAAGCTTTAAAAAATGCAGACCACAAGGTAGAAAAGTCATCCTTGGACATGGTCAAAAGACCAAACAATTTCTATTGCACAGGAGAGAGAAAGGTTTTCCCAAGGCTGTGTATTCTATATCAATAGAATATACATAACAGAAACAAAATTATTTCATGGTGCTTTATATAGTTAAAATTCTCAGATAATCTTCAGTATTAACCATCTTATTCTGCTCTGGAATAAAACAAAGTATAACAGATACTGCATGTCATGCCTTGCTCCACCGGCTAGACCAGAGTTGCTTCAAAAGAACAGGATAATTTTTTAAACTATTTGTCTGTATTGCAGTAGTCTTTTCCTAATTTTAAATAACTTGAAATTCCACCTGAACATGAGAAAGAACTTCTCTCCTGTGCAATCACTGAGCACTGAACAGATTGCCCAAAGAGGTTGTGCATTCTCCCTCACTGGAGGTATTCAAAAACTGCCTGGATGCAATTCTGAGCCATGAGCCCTAGGATGGGCCTTGCTTGAATAGGAAAGTTGGACCAGATGACCCATTGTGGTCCCTTCCACAAATTCTGTGAGTCTGAAACTTAAATTGATATCACTGTCACATGTTTAAAAATGCAGGTCAGCACAGCTGTCTCTGCCACTGAAGTCCCTTCTGACTTCAGGTCATTTGTTATGCTGACTTGTTTGTGAATGACTCCTAAGTTTCTGCAAAAAAAAACCCCAAAATGTCAAGAGCCAAAATTTTCAAATCCCTTTTCATCACTGCCTCATCTTCTTTCTTACAGTAGCCTCTAACGGAGGAGGAAAGTTGCTAACCTAATTATGAAATAGAATTTTTTTCTTTCTTTTAAATTGGACAGTAAAATAAAAAATGTAGACAGACTTTTATTTGGAACAGATTTTCTAAATAGTAAAAAAGAAACTAACTTCATTAAAATATACAAATAAGAGAACAGATAACTTTCAATCTAGAGTGACTGTAAAAAAAAAAGATCAGTGTAAAAAAATACCAACCCACAAAACTCCACCTGTTTAGGTCAAACTCTTGCATTCATAAAGTCTCAATGTTTCACTTCAACACAAACTTATGAACCCTTTCAGTACCTCTAAGAAAATGATCCAAAATCCTTATTTTGCAGATTGGAAAAACCTGAAACTCAGGAACTATTGCTTGTAACATTGAGTATTCATATACAGCAGCTGTGAATTAAACCCTGTGTTCTACACTCCTGCTCCAAACAGTCCCACTGAGCTGGCACCATCACATACCTGTCACCACTGCCTGTTTCTCTCAACTGCTGAGCTCATTCTCTACTTGTATTCCCACCAGTTTATCTTGGAAAAACACCAGCAACTATCAGTGTCATCAACAATTCAGTCACTTCTCTTACACAAAATCCATCCAAAACACACTCTCAGAATGTAGATAGGAACAAATACATTACACACCACCCCTTATGTTTTTGACTTGGCCAAAGCTGTGTGTAGCACAGTAACATTTACAAACTTCCATTCACACCATCAGATTGTACTCAGCATTTGTGAGGCCACACCTTGAGTGCTGTGTTCAGTTTTGGGTCCCTCACTTAAAAAAAGGACATTGAGGCTCTGGAGTGACTCCAGCCAAGGGCAACGAGGCCTAGAACACGTGTCCTGTGAGGAAGGGCTGAGGAAATTGAGTTTGTTTAGCCTTGAGAAGAGGCTCAGGGGTGACCTCATGGCTCTCTCCAACTACCTGACAGGGGGTCATAGAGAGGTAGGGGATGGTCTCTCCTGCCGTGGCTGCAGGGAGAGGAATAGAGGGAATGGCCTTGAGATGAGACAGGGGAGAGTCAGATTAGATGTTAGGAATGTTAGGGTGTTCAGACACTGGAATAGGTTGCCCAGGGAGGTCATGGAGTCACCATCCCTGGAAGTGTTTAAAAGATGTCTGGATCTGGTGCTGGAGGATATGGTTTAGGGGTTACAGCAGAGTGGCAGATTAATGGTTGGTCTTAATGATCTTATAAATCTCCTCCAAACTTAATGATTCTGTGATCCAGCATACTGATTGACTCAAAGAATTTAGTATCCACTGATGAACTTTCTTTGAAATATTTGATTAACTAGATGTTTCAACAGACTAAATTCCAAATGTACCTTACTCTCAAACTGGAACAGATCTTTATTCCTCTATATACTTAATTTTTAATTAATATAAATGGCTTTCAATATGGTTAATCACATAATTGAATTGGCTATGAACATGCAGATATTTGGGACAGACAATGAGTGCAGTTTATCCAGATGCCTTTTTGCCTTTCATTCCCTCAACCCCATGGCCCTCAAGTGTCAAAAAACAGAGTGGACTACATTGCTCTAAAGTCTTCAGATGACTTACTCAAACAGTTCAATTACTTAAGAAGTTTTCAAAAAACACCTGAGAAGTTTAAAAACTGCAGGCAAAATTAAGAAATCTATCTTATCTCTGCTAATTCTTCCAGTATTGCTTTGCTTCTTTTTATCCACCCACTCCCTTTCTCACTGTACTGTAATTTATTGTTAGGTCAAAGAAGCATTACAACAGTTGATGACACTTCAAGTACAGCATGTTATTGTATTTTGTGCAATAATAAACACAGGCCCTTTGTCAATGACAAATCATGGATTTTTCTATTATTAAACATTATGTGCGTAAACTTGGTGTCTGCACTGTTTGTGCACTGCAGTGACAGCAGAAAAGGACTTAAGTTGTTCCTAAGAGGAGGAACAGCAGTAAGGTTTCATGGAAAAGTAAGAACTGCAAATTGTAATTCCTGGTAGTCTGCAGCCCTCCTTGCCATGTACACTGGGCTTTCAAAAAAATTGCTGAAATACTAGTATTACATATACTTCCATTCTCAAGAAGAGTCTCAAGCTTTCTATGCCACAATAATCACTATTTTTCAAATTACCATTGAGCAGCATCATGTGGTTATTCAATGCCTCTAAAAGTGCTGTAACAGTGATGTTACAGCTGTATAAAGTGCTGTAAAAAGATTTTTGCTTGGGTAGAAGATAATAATACTTCTTCAAGGTCTAACTCGACTTCTAGGCTAAACCCATCACCCTATTAAAATCAGCATTAAAAGAGTATTAGCTTTAAAGCAAGTTAAGTTCTAGTCAAAAAGCTGAAACAATAGCCTTTTCTTTTACCTTAGAGCCAGGTTTTGTATCAACAGCAGATGTAGTTACTGCAGTGGATGTTTCACTGACCATGCTTGAAGGTCTTTGGTTTATTTGTTGCTTGGACATAGATGAATTCTGTCTAGAAAACAAACAGAACCAGATAATCTAAAGCACATTGTTTCAAACAGTCAGCTTTGCCTTTTAATATTTAAGATTCACAGTTTGCAAATGAATGACAAGCTAATCAAACATTTCCCATGCATCTGCAATTTCCTTTGCATCACTCCAGTTGCATTGAGTTCAGGTCTTTCTCAAGCAGATGCTGCCAGTGACATCTGAGGATTGGTATTTGTGTATTAGGAGGAAAAAACATGCCAAATTGTCTGCAAACTCAAGAGAAGATATACAAAGAGCACTCAGAGAAGATAAGGCTAATGCAGAGAAACTAAACTGTGCCCAATTTAGAGTCTTGGCTGCAAAGATGTGAAAGAGCCAGTACTGGGGAGGGAAGGACAGGAATCAGCACTTTGCAATAATAGGCTTTTTATTTAAAATCATAGTGAGACCAGCCTACCCTTAGATCTTTCACTGACTTAATGCTAGATCTTTGAATCTGCCCAAAATATGATTCATACCACAATATGAATTATTAAAATACCTTTTAAGTGAAATGAAGCAATTCACAGCAGATACTGTTAGAAATATGTAACTTCTGAGTCATACTAAGATTCAAGAAATCTTGATAACTAGCTCAGATGCAGATACCCATCTAAAGCATAGGTGGGGTCGATCCCACCAGAAGAACCAGTTCAACAAGTAAGAATTCAGTTCAGCTGCCTAAATGATGAAAAGAGAGGATTAATGAAAGTGCAAAATCTTGCTGAATCCCATATGGAGATTGTGAAAAGAAGCCTCAGTAGCCAAGCTCGACACCAACTTGTGAATTCAAACCACAAGTGGCATTTTCAAAAATCATTAACAACATAATTTAGCAAATTGTATTTTAGGAACAAGTAGCACTACAGTCACATCAGAAAACAAAACAAAGGAAACCATTAACAGCTATGAATTTCCATTTCCTGTCTCAGTAAGTTACCAAAGTCATTTATTAAAAAAAACCCAAAAAACATGACACACAAGCCACACCAGACATGGTCGCTGCTACCACTGAAATTCAATCCAGTTCTGAATTAAACAGAGAACAGAGTAATTCTGAGCACTTATCACTCAAAAGAACAGAGAGGAAGAGTTTGTGATTGTAGCAGCTCAACACAAGGTTTGACTAAGGACAAGGTGTTTGCCACCAATGCTCTTCTTCAGTTACAATCTGAATAATTACCTGTCCAAAATCTTGTATAGGTGATTTGGTATCAGGGAAAGCACATTTTCCCATTTGTGACCACAGAGTTTCAATTAAGCTTGCAAGTAACACATCTTTGATCCGATTTCCTTTATACCTTACTTATCAGGCTTCCTAGATTTTTTTACCTAAATTTTTTTACCTAGATTTTTTAACCTAGATTTTTACACCTAAATTCAGGTCCAAGATATGAGAATGAACTACAGCAAACCTCTAAAACCCTAGGCCATCCTTTGAAGCATGAGAGCTTCATACAATCAGTTTGAGTCAATTTTATCTCACCTTGTATAGACCAGATATCATACTTCAGCATTTAATCAGCTTTTGGAATATCCAGTTTCAGCAAAAAGCAGATTAAGACAATTCCCATATATGATGCTGCCTAACTAAGCTATTTCTGTTGATCAGCCAGTTTTATTATCTGCTTTTCACTCCATTCTCACTTGTTCTCTTCCCACTCCATAAACTTTTAAAACGGGTAGAAAACGCAGACATACATGTCTGCATCTTATTGGCCTTTTCCTAATATCTACTTACCAAAAAGGTTCCATTTCCCTGCTTGAAGCAAGAGTAGGTATTTCAGTGAGGGAGGAACACTAACAGAGATGTAATTCTACACAGCTTCCCCGAAATGACAAGCATTAGATTAGATATCATTAAGAAGGTTACTAGAATTGAGTCACAAAAGCATGAAAACAAAACACATCCATGTTTGGCTTTAAAAGACACAAAATTTCTCTTCTTTCCTTGAGGTTTAGATGCTCTACAATGTCCACACCACAAACTATTGAGCTTTATAGTGCAGAACAGTCACACAATGTTGTCCAGGTAGTCACTGTGATGAGAAAGGAGTAAAGGGGGAGGTGAAGAGGAGAGAGCATAAAACATACATGTTCAGAAAATCTGTTTGCTTTCCAAACTCTAAAATAATCTGATTGGATTATGTTCCTTCCTTTTTATAGACTAGCTGTTTCACAGGGAGCTAACTTTCTCAGGGAAGAGAAAAATGAAGAATAAAATTGAAGTTAAATTTTAATAAAAATACAATTTACTTTTCAAGAAATTGTAATTCCAATAAATTTCCAATAAAAAATTACTATGGAAAGAGAAATAATGCCAGGTGAATGTTTTTAAACTAAACAATTCAACTCTGATAGAAGAGATTTTCACTATTCTCCAAGATACTGTTTCATAGCAGGTTAAACATATGGCATTTTCAAAAGAAAAAAATAGTAGAAGAACTACTGAGGAAAAAAAGTCTTGTATGTTCAACAACACCATCAGTATCAGAAAACCAGAATGATACACAGGTAATTTCTAAGCATTTATTATGTGGTCACATCTATTTCTCTTCCATTTGCTAGTGAAAGTGATCACTGCCAATAAATCAAGCTTTGCTCTGCTAGTAGTACCAAATTAATGATGAACTTCAAATTCACAAGCAGAAAGATACTTTTATAAAAAAAATGTGAGGTTGTTGCCATGGAAGAATTCAAACAGACAGGAAAAGAGAAATTAAGTCCATTGAAAGAGAAAATACATTATTATTCTCCTAAATAAATTCTTTGGCACTGGTGATCCACACTTGCTGTACCTGACGTGTAACACAAAACATCAAACAATACTGAAAATAAATTTCAGTATTTCTACATTGTATTTCAAGGATACCATAGATTTGTTGCATGAAATCAGAACATAAAGCACCGGTATTCAAGTCTTTTAATAGCTAATTAGTATTCTCAGTGGTTTTAAAAGCAAATAAAAATAGGCAGAATATGCAGAATTACCTGAAACATCCTGGCATGTCACTGGAGTTAATGCTGTCCTAACAGTATTTACAGATTCAAATTTAAAAATAAGTGAACACAGCATTAACTCTGTGCATTCAGAAACATTAGTGATGATCTGGATGTGAGGATTGAGTGCACCCCACAGTGAATTTGCAGAGGACACTAAGTGGGGTGGGAGTGTGGATCTGCGTAAGGGTAGGAAAGCTCTACAGAGACTTGGACTGACTTGATCAGTGGCTGAGGACAACTGCATGAAGTTCAATAAAGCAATGAGCTGGTCCTGCACTTGGGGCACAACCACCCCATGCAGCACTACAGGCTGGGGGAGGAGTGGCTTGAGAGTTGTTTGTCAGAAAGGGGCTTGGCAGTGCTGGAGACAGTGGCTCAATATGAGCCAACAGTGTGCACAGGTGGCCAAGAAGGCCAATGGCATCTTGGTCTGGGTCAAGGAGAGTGTGGCAGCAGGGCTAGGAAAGTGATTTTCCCCCTGTACTCGGCGCTGCTGAGGTCACACCTCGAGTGCTGTGCTCAGTTTTGGATCCCTCACTTTAAAGAGGACATTGAGGCTCTGAAGCGAGTCCAGCCAAGGGCAAGGAGGTTCAGAAAATGTCTAGAACACATGTTGTATGAAGAAGGGCTGAGGGCACTGGGTGTGTTTAGCCTTGAGAAGAGGCTCAGGGGTGAACTCTACAACTATCTGAAAGGGGGTTATAGAAAGGTGGGGAAATGGTCTCTCATGCCATGTCAGGCACTGGAATTGGTTTCCCAGGGAGGTGATGGAGTCACCATTCCTGGGAGTGTGTAAGAGGCATCTGGATCTGACCCTGGAAGATATGGTTTAGGGGTTAGAGCAGAGTGGGAGGTTGGACTCAATGATCTTGGAGGTCTCCTTCAACCTTGATGATTCTATGATTCTATGATTTTATATGCAACATCCCATGGCATCAGTGAAAGCTATGTACATGCAAACAATATGGCGAAAAAGGCATCACACACACACAGAATTGCAGTAGGTATATTTGGAGCTCCAGTCCCTTGTAAATTTTTTTCTAAGTACTTGAAAACAGCACTCTATATAGTATCTCCTGTCAAGCAACTCCCTGCTCTATTTAAACAGTGCTAGTATGTCTACAGAAAGCACATTTACCAGCTAAAAGAATTACGTAGCCAATATTTGGTTTATTAAAAAACCCCAACACTGAACAACAATAAAACAACAACTACACTGGTAGCCCATATTGAAAATGCAATACTCACAAGAGGTCATATTCCTTTACTCTAAAGGATCATAAAGATCAGTCTATTTGGAAGATCCATATTGATACCAGCAGCCTACAAAGTTTATTTTGTTGGAACTGTATATGATGTCATGACATCATGTCAATCTGGTTTTAATACTAATAAATCTCCTTATCAGCTAGATTTTTTAAAAAAACCAAACCAAAACAAAAAAAAAGTCATCATATTTCTATACATGTAAACATGGCAGATATTTATTTTGGGGTTGTTTGGGTTTCCTCTTTTCTCTCCACCTGATATTTTTGCTGCCATAGTAACCAAATGCAATAGATAAAAGAAGATGGCTCTCTCCCCAGAGGTGATACATGGGTTTTATCAGTCACACAAAAACAGGCAAGAAAGAGGAGAACACTCATCAGATTAAGCACATATTTTTTCCACTATACTTCTACATTTGTGTTCAAGTCTTATCTTTTTTTAACTATAAAGTACTATCTCCTCATTTGCAAACACACTACTGTTGCAAATACATCATGTAGCTCCTAATGCACAAGTATTAGTGTTTAATAGCAGACACAGTCAGGCACATGGCTGCATAATTCTGCATACAACTATTTAAGGAACTGTTATTTAAAGGGATACAAGAGAGAAGAAATCTAAGCATGACATACATCTATCCTAATTCTATATTAGATTTTTCAGAGAAATGCCTATGTAACAATGTGGTTAACTAAATCTAACCCCTGTCCGGTAGATTTATCATTAATTCTCATTTTTCCACTGGTTGTTTCGGAAAGGTCCCTTTGTGGATTAAGGTGCATTAAAAACGTGAAAGTAAAGCACAAAAATCAAGGGGCAGTTGTGAAATGAAGGAAGGCTATTAGAGGGGCTTCCCATACAGCAGGATGACCAAATTATTTAGAATCATAGAATGATCAAGGTTGGAGGAGACCTCTAAGATCATCGAGTCCAATCATTAACCTGTCACTGCTGTAACCCCTAAACACTAAACTATATCCTCCAGTGTCAGATCCAGACACCTCTTAAACACTTCCAGGGATGGTGACTCCACCACCTACCTCCCTGGGCAATATTCCAGTGCCTGACCACCCTAACAGTAGGGATTTAGGGATGACTGTAAAAACCACAAGGTTACCAAGTCAATAGATAACAAAAATTATTCTGGACAGAAACTGAAATGCTGACAGGAACGGATAGAAAAAAAAATCTTCAGATATGAGTAATCATGTGATAAGATGCCAAACTGAATACAGTGTCAACAAAAGAAAAGTAATTCAAAGGAAGAAGAAATTAAAAACATCTCTGCAGCTTTTATCACTCAAAACATTGAAAATCTGAGGAAAAGATATTTTTAAATCTCAGCACAATGAGTAGCAGCAGCCAAAGTATGTTGAGAATTATTAGGAAAGGAAGAGAGAAGGAAAAGTACAATTAAAAATTATAAGAAACAATGAGCTCATACACTGAATACTGCATTCACATACATCATTCCATCAGAAAAAAAGACAAATCTAGAAGTGGCATACAGAAAAGCTGTCTCTCAAGGAAAGCTAGTGAAAGGTACACACTAAGTGACCAATGCTGCTAAGCTTGGAAAAACAGAGTAAGAGGTAGGAATTTGACAGTGGTTCTGGCTAAGAATATGTTAGGAAATGGGGAATCCCTAATTATTATTCCTAAAATAAATACATAAAAAATTAAAAATTCCAAGTAAGAATACCTTCAAGAACAAGGAATAGCATAAGGATCAAAAAATAACATAATTCAAAAGTCACAAGTTCTAGGCAACACTGATTTGATCCCCCAGTTACAAGGGAGTTGAGAAAATCAGATTTTGGGCTAAAAAGAAGTAAATTTAATATGATATTGCTTAAATGCCGTGGCAAAAGACTAGTGAAATACAGCCTCAGCCTTCCACTGAAAGTATCCAGTTATCATTTGATCAGGTGAAGGAAGGGCATGTGGTTCACAACAGAGACATAAACAAGCTACGATTACATCATGTGTTGATGTCATTTCTCAAAACTCCTTTTCAAATCTCCTTGCCAAAATATTGCTTCCTGGATGAGGAATGGCCAGACCAACCCCTACATTCATCATTTCTAGATGACTGCAAATTACCTTTCTGGGGTTAAATATGTCCTCTTAATAGTTATGTTTGTTGCAGCCTGAACACTCCCCCACTAGTTCCCAATCTATTTCTGGTGACAACTCCTGGCTTTGGCCCTAATCTTAAATTAAAATCAACTAATCAGTAATAAATCATGTCACAATAGCACTGAAGAAGAAATCACCTTTTATTAAACCCTTAAGTGTACTACTACTTCAGTCAGGATTCTGCAGGTATAGGAAGAAGTACTCTTGGTCAAAGGATCCTACAATGGAAAGTTTCTGCAGACCATGCCAATCCAGAGACTGTGTTTCTGACTGAGTCCTGTCTGATGATCAGTATGATCTACAACAGTATGATCTACAACACTGATTCCAATGGAAATCATTTCATCACACAGTATGATCTACAACACTGATTCCAAACTAATACACAATCAACAACACCGACTCTAAGAAATCCCTGATGCCTGAGGGAAAAGAACTGCAAGTGTGGCACAGCCATGATTCCTAGGCCTAAAGACAGGGAGGCAACTAACAGCTCCTTTGATTTCAGCAGAGACATCCACATATGTCAACAGCTTCATTTGACAAGAACTCGGATATGAAACTAAGGAAACCAGAGCACCCCACACATTTGAAAAAGACATTTTTAAAGCAATTTTAAGTGACAGATTAAAAACATCTCATTTTAAAAACACTGCATCTCCTTCAGGCCAATAATAAAGCTTGGAAAAATGTTCTTGCAAAGAGCAATCACTACGAACACATACTCCTGTCTATATCCCTCCAGCAATTCCCTCTTCTTTTAAAATAAAAAACACCTCTCTCTATTAGTTCTACTACAGTATAAAATTTTTCCTGGATTTGATACCATCTCAGTGTGAGCAACTGAAGTCTACAGATGTTGGTTCATCTGACTGCCCTCCAAGTTTCATTTATCTTCCAAAAATGTTTCTAACATAAAAGATCACTAAAACTATGTGCAACCAACAGGTAGATATTTCAGTTCTCCTTTTAATATTTTATCTGCTACCATGATTACAAAACCAAAAGCAGCCTAGGGAAGTGTGACTAACCCAGGCAGGCACTCCAAAAAAGTTCTATACAAACACTTATTTTCCAGTACACATGTACAAAATTTATATTGAATTTGATTGAACCTATACAACAAACAAATTAACATGCAATTAACAAATGGAAGCTGGAGCACATGTGCACAGTGGCTGTTGTCCACACACTCTTTGAGATTTACTGCATTGCAACATACCTGTTCTATTCACTGAGTTGGAACAGCTTGTTTGCATAGCTGTAATGAGTCAAGCCACTCCAAGCAGCAGGTGGAAAAAAGCCTCAGTGACCTGGGAGTCTTGCATGGCCTTTCTTGGGCCTCATTTTTCTTAATGCTATAACTGCTTTGAATTAAATGGAAAGCAAATAAAATGTCATGGAATGTAAAACATAAAGGGCTCAGAATTGTGTGGGCAGCCATAGAAAGCCCCATATCCAGGTCATTACAGCATGATGCCCAGCCTCAGTGATGCATGAGAGGCTACAGGCTGCTTAAATAGTGCTGGAAAAGTAGGCTGGAAAAGGAGAATGTTGTCCCATTCTTCTTGACCTTTGGAGTTTTATAAGTATGGTAGAATTTTCTCCTAGACTCTGACTCTTCTGCCTAGGGAAGATACCCAGTCATTCCGTTACAGAAGGGATTCCAGGAACAATCTAGTATGCAGCAAGGATGACAGGAGTAGTTAAACCCTACAGTGAAATAGGGCACAATCCAATCCAACACCAAAAACATGCCCAAATTCACTACTTTGAACACATGCACTTTTTGCTTTCTCTTTTCTTTTGCTCTTCTTTTTTTTAAAAAAATCAGACAATGAAGATAAAATATGCAGGAAACTAATATATTCGACACCATTTCTCTGGAATAAAGAACAGCTAATCAATGTAGAACACCTTAAATATAAGAAAACCAAGGAACTACAATTGAAACTAGTAATATGTTGTGTATTTCAATTTCAGTACAAACGTTCCAGTTTGCTCTAAAAACATTTATGTTCTGTATATCTCATATTTATGTAAGGCTGAATCACTGTTTAAGTATCCTATGTATATTGCCTTTTTGTTTGTTTATTTTGAGGCTTGTTTGGGGGTTATTTAAGATTTGATCAATATATTTTTCTCAAGCTAGAATCAAAACCATACTATCACAATACGGAGTAAAATTTTAAGCATGAGCCACCTCAACGACATTTTTGCTACCAGATGGGAAAAACTGTCAAACTACTTATCTACTGTAGGTAAATGTGTTATTGGTTTAGATATCTTGACGTGGGTACAAAACTACTTACTCTTCTCGCAAAATAAATTCAATATTTTCTGGAGAAACCTGTCCTGTCACAGGATGTCTAAATGACGTGGTCTGCTGATTATGGCTGAAATGATAAAAACAAAAAAGAAAAAAGGAAATTAATATTGCTAAACTCAGTAAAATATGATCTCTAAATGGCAGAACTATTTATATTGATGCTTTGATACTGCTACACCAGAAATGAAACATATTTCTGAGGTATTTTTCAAGCCTGAGATGTTTTTAGCTCTGTCCTGTGTTCTTGTTGACTTTGCCAATGGCAAACTGTACCATTTAATTATTGAACAGTTTAATGCTTTAAAAGTAAACTTGTTGTAATCATTAGTTAGGTCATGTTGTTGTAATTATTAGTTATGGTCACTTACACCCAATTGTTAACCGATTATTTAAATATAACATAGATATTACACAACATAAATCAGTGATTTCTATTTCTGTAAACTTCCCAGAACAGAACCAGTAAAATAACTTGAAATGCTGAGGGACAACACCTTACAAAATTTGTATTATTTAATAAGATCAGAGAGAGAGATTATGTTGAAAGCCACTTGTTGTGGGGGTTTTTTTCCTCTAATATGGTATTTCTCCAATAATATTTCTTTACACCTTCACACATAGGATCGTATATAACCTTAGCTGTGCAGCTGCACAGTCTATATAAAACAACATAATTTAGTATTTCACCTGAATTGAACTAAAATCGTTATTTTCTATCAACTTTCCCCTCAGAGTATTATCGTGATGCTTTGCTAACCTATGTGAAACAATGCATTAAAGATAAATATTTTATCTATCTGTATAACTGTACTCATGTAATTCAAAAATACAGATTGAAGAAAGCTTATTTCAGTATAAACTGGTAGTCTTCTCTCTTCCCCAAAGTCAATAATTTCAATTAATTGTATAGAAAACACAAAGAATTTTTGTGGAGTCTCATACATACTAAACCCTTTCTTCTGCAAGCCTGTCCCAAGAAATGACTCCATAAAAATCACAGATTTTAAAGAAATAAGAAATTGAAGGTCTTACTTCAGAATTACAAAGATCATGGCTGACATGCTATTAGCCTTAGAATTAGAGAGAACCAAAACTGAACAGTTGATACATTTTTCTCTTTAAAGATTTGAGTTTTTCTTTCCATAATGCCCAGTGGTTTCAGGTCTTACAGATCTGACCCTGTTGCCTAGCATTGCAGGATGCCCCCCCAGGAACAGAATAAGGCATCAAGAAATATTTCGAGGTTTCAGAGTAATGAAATTCCTAAGAGGTAACACACTTTCTGCTGAGTAAAGGACAGCTAAAAATCAAACAGCTCAGGCAGCCATAACATTCCAATGTAAATAGCTCAGGATATGCCTTGATTTAAAAAAACAAACCAAAATCAAGCAAACCAAACCAACCAACCCACCCAAAAGCCCCCAACAACCACAAAACCCCCACAAATCATCCACACTAAGTCCCACTTGGGCCATGAACAGCAGAGGATGTTTGATGCATTATAAACTTTTCACCCCTCTTCCAAACACCCTAAGCATTAGTACAGGCTGGGCACTGACCTGCTGGAGAGAAGCTGTGCAGAGAAGGACCTGGGGGTCCTGGTGGACAACAGGCTGTCCATGAGTCAACAGTTTGTCCTTGTGGCTAAGAAGGCCAATGGAATCCTGGGATGCATTAAGAGAAGCAGTGCCAGCAGGTCAAGGGAGGTGACCCTGCCTCTCTACTGCCTCTCTACTCAGCCCTCGTGAGGCCACACCTGGAGGATTGGGTCCAGTTCTGAGCTTCTCAGGACAAGAGGAACATGGAGCTCCTGGAGCAGGTCCAGTGGAGGGCAACAAAGATGATGAAGGGTCTGGAGCACCTCATTGATGAGGAAAGGCTGAGGGAGTTGGGCCTGTTCAGTCTTAAGAAGAGATGTCTGAGAGGAACCTCATTAATGTATTCAAGTACATGAATGGGAAGTGCCAAGAGGAGGGAGCCAAACTCTGCTCAGTGGTGGAAACCAATACAACAAGGTATAATAGCAATGAATACGAGAAAGAACTTTCCCATGCAGTCACTGAGCACTGAACAGATTGCTCAGAGAGGTTGTGGATTCTCCCTCACTGAGGTATTCAAGAAGCATCTGGACACAACCCTGAGCACATGCTCTAGAATGGCCCTGCTCAAGTGGAGAGGTTGGTCCAGATGACACATTATGATCCTTTTCAACCTGAATCATTCTGTGATTCCAGTATGCCTTGCAACAGGAAGTCAGATATGAGGGACACATATCATGAACATTTCCAATTATAAGCTGAAAGCTGTACCAACTTAAGCAATACCAAAAGGACTTTTTTCAGTCTTGCCTACTACAAAACTTCTCACCCTAGAGACACTGGAATCTGTGAACAAGATATTGGGTGGGCCATCACCTACGCCATGGCACCAGTGACAGCATTTGCTCCCTAGGCTGGTGAGAACTGACCTGATAGAGCCATAGGTTAAAAAAGGACCTCTGCAGTTTCTAACTCTTTGGTTTTCCCATGAAATCAGAGACCCAAAGAAAGCATGCCCAGGATCTTTTTCCTCGCAAAAAGATCAAATAGTATTTTTTTCTAAAGAAGCTTTTTATGGGAGTTTAGATTTTAATTTTGGGTCTACATTCAGAGAGAGGGATTGAAACTTGCAGAGGTTTCAAATAAAATAATAAATAAATTCCAATGCTAGCAATTAAACTCCAGGTTTGTCAGGCAGTCCAGTGTTAAGTTGAAAGTCTTCCCATTCAAATCAGGCCTGAAGCAATGCCTGTTTAACCTTTGATGCTTGGGTTAGGGCTACTAACAAAATCAATGCAGACACTTTGTTAGCTTCAAAAAAATGAAAGCACCTTGCCAGCTATATTCTCCAGGGGCAGACAAATTGTCAACAAGCTCTCAAATGCAGGCTTTTAGTCATTAATAACTCACTCTACAATTAAGAATAACAAAAAAGACTATATTCCAGAAGTGCTCTAAGTGAAGTTACCTATTATACCATACTAGCATGTATACAAATGCTTTATTTGTTTAAACCATCAAGAACCATTTATTTCCCAGGAAATAAATTCACCAGGTCTTCAGAAGATGAATTAGTCTTCCTGTCACAATTAAAGAGCAAGTGCATTATTAACAGACTAAATACTACTTCCTAATAATAAAAGCTTCAGCTGGCAAATAAAACCTTCCCAAATATGTGAGCAAATGCATTTGGGGACAAGTTTTGCATGCCAAATACTAAGAGCAGGGAAACAGAGGGATAGCTCTGTTACTGCATAAAATGCAGGTTGTAATTTCACAGACAAGAAGGCATATAAACCCAAAACTTCCTGCAAATCTGCAGCTTCAATACATAGGACTTGACTGGGAAGAGAGAAATGAAACCCCTGCCACAAACAATTAGTCTTGCAGAACACAGTGGTTTATTTGAATTTGAAAAGTGAGAGTTTAAGTGTTTTGCCTCGCAGGACTCATTAGGAATAAGCGATACCATTCAAAACAACCTATACAACAGATGGCTAATGCCTTGCAACAAGGAATTAGATAGCAGGGAGATTTTTGTTCACAATGAGAGCAGTGAAACATTGGAAGAGGTTGCCTAGCAAGACTGTGGAATCTCCATCCTTGGAAACATGTGAAATGTGGCCGGATAAGGCTCTGAGCAACCAGATCAAACTTTATAAGCTGGTTCCAGCTTTGAAGCTGGCCTGGCTCTGAACAGAATGGGCTAGATCTGATAGGGTACAGAGGGTCCTTCCAATGTAAATTATTCTGTTCTGTCACTCTCTGCTGCTCCCTCCATCTTTCTCTGCAAATATAATTTAATTTTTACAATACATTTGAAGATTTCCTAGCATTCAACCAGATTTATTCCAAGATTATTAACAGCACCTTGCTTTTATAAGAACAAGAGAAATTGAAGCATTCGATATTTAAACTTAGATCTTTTTTTTTTTTTGCTGTTTTCATGTCTTTTAAACATTTCCTTAACAGTGATATCTGTTTACACAATATTGATAACAATAACGTCACCAGTGAGAGTGATGTAGTAAACTTGTTGCAGTGCCAGGTTTTCCTTCCTTTCCAAGCACAAACTAAGAAAAGACCTGGCACAGTTGTCCTCCAGACACATCGGCTAACCAAGCCTCATAGTAGTTAATCACCTGTATTTCCTCCAAATAGCAACTGCTGAATGTGTTCCTGTTGTCCAGAAATCTACCATGTATAACATGCACAGTAAATGTACCTTAATAAAAGGACACAATATGCTAATCCACTCTTCATGCCCACTTTAATCTTTTTTTCCACTAGAGAAAGACTTAACAACCCCAACAAAATTGGAAAAGGGTTATAATGCTTCACCATGTGAATTCTGAGCACCCTGCAACTTCTATTAATACAACCCCACACATTTGAAATGCCAAGCCAACTTTTCTAGCAACATTACAAATTCTCTGTGTGATAAATTACGACATTTTTCCTACCAACCATTTTTAACAGTTTTGTATTATTCTGATTTTATACAAATACTGATCAACAGAGCTATCAGACCAAAGCATGTATGAAACTATGAAAAATCTACACAAAAATTGCACTCATTAGCACCTACCACTACCAGCATTATTAAATTACACTATAGACTGTCAGAAGTAATTCTGAATTTCAAAGTTGCAGAACAGCATTTTCCAAGGCTTGCTGTTGGTTTGTAATAGCTAAGACTCAGACTCTTAATAACAGAACCACAGTACGAACACTTTTTTTTATAATTACGTATTTCACACAAATTCTATGACCTCACAATATGTGTACACTCTTAACAATGTAAGAACTGATAGTCACCCACTGTCCTAGGACAGGTGTACTACAGTAGCTGAGAGAGACTCAAGATCTTCAAGATGTAAACAAAATGAATACACCTGGCTAACCTTAGCCCTATGTGAAGTCACACTGCTTGAGCAGCTAATGTCACTTCTAAGTTGGCCCTGGGATCAATGGTGGGCAGTGGAATCAGATAACCTTATAAACTGGAAGTGGTTATGATTCTGCTGAGTAGGAGCAAGTGCAGGTGGACAGACACCTTTATCCCTCAATAGCACCTTACTGCTCACCAGCCAAAAGCAGCCAAAAGCATTGCTCAGGTATTTGTGAAGCAAATCTGCAAATTTAACACTGTCTATCATTTGTTTGCTCTAATTTCACCTACTGTATGATGAATTTAACTGATATAAACACAAGAAAACCACACCATGACTGCCAGTCTCCAGTCCTATAGTGTGGAGACCTCATTAAAGAATATGAATGAGAAGTGCCAAGAGGATGGAGCCAAGCTTTTCTCACTTGTGGAAACCAATAAAACAAGAGGTAACAGCAGTAACTGATGCACAGGAAGTTCCACCTGAACATGAGGAAGAACTTCTTTCCCATGCAGTCACTGAGCACTGAACAGATTGTCCAGAGAGGGTGATGATTTCCCCTCACTGGAGTTATTCAAGAACCACCTGGATGCAATCCTGAGCCATGTGCTCTAGGGTGGCCCTGTTTGACTAGAGAGGTTGGACCAGATGACTCATTGTGCGACTAGAGGGGTTGGACCAGATGACTCATTGTGATCCCTCCCAACCTAACTGATTCTCTGTGATTCTCTCTCTATCATTGACACAGGCAGGCACTTTTGCTTGCATGTATCCTTTTGCAGAACTCATAATTAACATGATTTCAGTTCATTTTTTATTTGAGCCAAAGCCAAGTTCTAATTATTAATTTCTGGACATGACTGATGCTGATGACCTTTCATTTTAAGTCAAGCAAGTTTATATATTGCCTCTAGAGTAATTTAAATGCCCATGCAGATGAACTTTGAAGTGTGTGCATTAACAACAAATTTATAAGCTGCAAGAAAAATTCACGCTGTCTCGGACGAACTGTCATATAAATTATTATGGGGCATTTCTATGGTATTTATTTTCCAGGTAGGCTGACTCCCTTACCCTTACCTGCAAGACTAGGTATGCACAAACACCTTTATGTTGAGTACCCCAAATGGTGCTCATAGTTACATGTGAGCACCCACACTTCTGTGAGAGTTTCTGGTGTGGATGCAGCTGACAGAAGAACTGCTGATCAGCCAGGGAGTTTTACTCCAAATAGGAAAAAATGCTTGTATCTAAGCAAACAGCCAGTCATAGTTTGCTTTATTTCACAACACATTTCTGAAATACATCAACAGCTTCAAAATAGTTTCAGCATTGCCTTCTGAGTATTTTTTGGATATTTGCTTTTAGAATTGGTTAGAACAAGTATCAGTGAATAGTCCAAGAAAAACTGCCCTCAAATTTCTGCAAGTAATATTACTGGAATAAAAATGCTGTGCAGTATTAAAACAATTTGTAAGGATTAGGAACAATACCTACTAATTGTATTATACACAAAAAAGAAACCTACTAAAATCTGCACACACACAAAACTCCATCTTTTCAAGTCACTGAACATTATCCACAGTTTAAAACAGTAGAATGTCTCCTCAGAGTAGCAGTAAAATCCTTACTCCACTGTAATCAGTGTCCAAGAGACTTTCACAAGACCAAAATTTCATCCCCTCAATACAATTTAATTGGCATCTTAACCTAGAAATGCTTGCATAACAATCCCAAAGTCATTCTCCCTAATCTTACATCCTACTTAGCTTATCCCCATGAGAATTCACAAGTGTTTAGTGGTTTAGTCAAAATACAATTCTCTAACTATCTTGAGCTGCTGAGTCTGTGACTACCATCAGCCAACACAGGAGACTGTGCTTATAAAGACAGATAAAGGGAACAAGCTGGTCTGACATCATATTATATGGTATTTTCACTTCTCCTTGTAAAGGCTTTGCGGACAAGAAGAGTTTGAAACCAACAGTAAACTGACAGTCATCCTCTCACATAGTGTTGTCCTTCTACCCAGTTCACAAATGATGAAGTTAAAAGAGAGCTGCAAGTTTCTTTGGAACAGAAAAATTACCAAAAGTAATTTATACTATCCAGTAGTATAAATACTATCAGCAGGCAAGATTTTGTTAATGAACATGCTTTTAAAAAGAGAACTAATCAAACAACAGTAAGCTAATATGGAAAATGCCACAGAATCACTGCAAGCATTTTCAGTCACAACAGATAAGAGGATGAATATACTATCATCACAGGATCGATACAGATTTCCATGAGTAATACAGGCTGAAGTCACCTGCTGATTCATAAATCCTTTTGATGCATATCATGAGACATCATCAGGATTTTATTAGCTCACAAAAAAACACATTCAGGGAACTCGAAATTAAGGGGGAAATGTCTGTTAAAGTCTTGAAAAAAAAAGGATATCTTTAGAAAAGAGGAATTTGATTCTATTTCATTGCTTTTGCACTATTAGAAAAACTACAGTCCCTGCCTTTAATGCTGAAAATTAAATTTAAAAATTCTCTGATAACCACAAATTAAATTTTTCTTTAAAATTTTAAATTCATGTTATTATATCACATCATCAGGCTTGCAACTCAGTTAAGACTACTCCTTTGTTTCCCACTCAAGTGTCTGAAGGTAGTTAGATGATTCTCCATAAACCCCCAAGAGAAAATGCTGTACCTTCACAGAATCATCAAGGTTGGAGGAGATCTCTAAGGTCATTGAGTCCAACCATTAGCCTGACACTCTGCTGTAATCAAAACTACCTACCTAAATTAGTTTGAAACTTTGCCACCTAACAAAAACGATCTAGACTTTGAGGCTGAAAGCCCTCACTAGTCCTATTTGAACATGTTTTCATATGGAAAGGATTACATGATAACAGACAACACAATCCACATTGGTCTAAATATGAAAGCAAATACAAGTTTTTCAGCATCCAGTTTTTACCTAAGCAGCAAGCCATACAGTGTAGAAAGCTGAAAGCTATTTAATAAAGCAGCTATAAAAACTGAATAAAATGGATTGTATGAACTTTATTCCACTGCCACATAAGATATATAACCTCAAAACACTTTCTTTTCATTGGCTTCTTAACGCTGAAGATAGATATTAACTTAAGACAAATGTATTTCAGATTTATTATTTATTGAATTTAATGCATAATATGAAAAAAGTGATTATCAGAGGACAATACTGTGGACTGAGACCTTGCTGGGCTGCTGTGTGTGCTCTCAGACAATGTGGAAACATACTGCCCTTTTCCCCTCTCCATAAGATGGAAATGATTTATCTCCAACCTACACCATGGGAATAGAACTTTAATAAAATACTGTCTCCTTACAAAATCAGAAGTGTCCAGAACAGAATGAAAAGAATTATAGCTGGTATCCATCAAGTTCTCTCAGGGCTACAATGCAGAATATTGAATTCAATTTGGGACTTCCTCATATAGGAAAGGCATCAACTATCTGAAGCGAGTTCAGCGGAGGGGCACTAAGATGGTCAGGGGCACCTGTTCTGTGAGGAGAGGCTGAGGGATCCAGCCTTGCTCAGATTCAGGGTGCTGTACCAGTAGCCTCCTACCAGGAAGAAATCAAGAGGACTCTCCACAGTGGAACATGACAGGAGTACAAGAGAGAGAAAGCAGGCAGAAGATGAAACAAGAAACATTCAGACTGCTTGTAGGAGAAGCTTTTTGACCTTGAGGATACAAGTATGTACTGTGAGGATGGCAAAGCATTGGAACAGGCTGCTCAGAGAGCTTGGGCAGTCTCCATTCTTGGAGGTTTTCAACACTTGAGTTGAGGAAGACCTGAGAAATCTGGTCTGACCTCATCATCGACATTGCTCTGAGCAGGAGGTTGTACTAGAGATCTGAGGTCTCACCCAAACCAAGTTGTCCAACAATCATTAGGTTGGGTATAGTTCCTATTTCTATCACAAACCCCCAAAAACCACAAAGAAAACCCCAAAACAAACAAGAAAAGCTTCACAGAACAGATTTTGCTAACAGAATAATGAAAAAACTCCACATCATTTAGGAAGAAAAACTCCCAATAGCACTAAAACCCAGTTTCTTCCTTCAAACTTTAATAGCACCATTAATTAATTTATTCAGCAAGTAATTAAATCCAAACTCCATTTACATACTATGAATAAATATTCCATGAAATAAGAAAATGTATTCAGCCTGGGTTCCTGTGGTTATATGCTTTGTGTCTAGCAGGACACATTCTCCAACCAAAGCCTTTCCAGTAGTTAAGGTCATTCAAAACATGCATGGGTCTGTCTCAGTCCCTCTCTAGTCCTACTCATGTCTTCCACAGCTTCACAATTCTGTTGAGGTACTGACTGTAATTCTACAAACCTCACCCCCTTCAGACACCAGGCTAAAGAACAAACAAGGGTATTAGCATGATATTTACAGTTTAATACGAAGAAACCACAATTCCCACAGAGCACACCTATTCTTGTGGGTTGGCTGTTAATGTTTACTAGCATATATATATATTAATAAAAGTTTCTTCATCAGTAACAAACTGTTCCTGCCTATCTTGTGGTAAATTCTGAAACATTTCAAACTCTATTTATTTGCAGCTTAAGAATAAAAATTTTAAAAAAATATTACAGCAACAGTTATTTCCTTTGGTTTGGGTGACTCTTGACTGTTTTAAAGGAGGTCCTCCTTCCTCAATCTCACTCAGCTCACTGTGTTGGATAAAATGTAATGCATCTCCCTCCAAATATAAATGCATTTCTAAAATGTTTTTTCAAATCAAATCTTAAATATTATATGGACTACAGTACTCCTGAAAGGCACTTAATATCAAGCTTTTGCTTGAGAAAATCATAGAATCATCAAGGTTGGAGGAGACCTCGAAGATCATCAAGTCCAACCATTAATCTGCCACTCTGCTGGAACCCCTAAACCATATCTGCAGCACCAGATCCAGACACCTCTTAAACACTTCCAGGGGTGGTGGCTCCACCACCTCTCTGGGCAACCTTTTCCACTGCCTGAACACCCTAACAGTGAAGAAATTTTTCCTAACATCTAATCTGAATCTCAAAAAGAAGACTAGCAATACAAGATCATCTTGCCTAGAGCAACAGGTATAAATTAATGGAGCTGTACAGAGCTGTGAATTATACACCTACTGGTTTCTTTCCTTTCCAAAGCAGGTCAGCACCTACAGCGCTGAAATACTGACACATTTGAAAGCCATGACATTAGCATCTGTTCACAGAATGCCACTGTAAGTCATGCACAGAGCCAGAGTTACAGTCCACAGTGAAAGCCAACTGAAGGCCCATTAACCTGGGGTAGTGGGAGCCACTCTCCGAGCAGAACTTCATCATCTCTCCTTTTTGGGCCCTTCTTCCTTCCTGCACGTGGTGCAGACCTCAGACCTGTGGGCACAAAGGCTGGTGCCACAGCACCCCTGCACTGTACCTGCACGCACTGCATGTGGAGAGGACTGGTCACAACCAGTTAGGAAAACATCCCCATCACATCATAGCTGCCACTGTCATTAAATAAAACTTTAAAGATTACAGAAAGGGGTTATTTGCACTGTCAAAGTCTAGTATCTCTTAACAACATTATTTTTCAATCACATTGATCAATACAGTATGATGAAGTTACTGTGTATTAATCACACTC
>NW_008669714.1:25127-28119 GCF_000695815.1 Acanthisitta chloris
GAGACCAAAGCCATGAAACAGATAAACCCTTGGTAAAATATTATTTACTCATGTTTCCATCATACAAATCACTCCACTGTGTAGTGAGAAATCCACTATGACTCATAACCTAAAACCAATTTGAGCAATTGGAACTGCAAAAGATATGGAAGATACTCTTTTTAAATTATGCAGTTTATAAATTATCCAGAAACGTCTTTTTAATTCAACAAAAAGCCCTTCAGCTACAAAAAAAAGGGGGGAATATATAGCTGTATAAATATGAATATGTAAATATGTAGCTATATTAATATATAGCTATCTGAAGGTGACAACTTCAAAACTAACTTGCTCAAAGAAATAACCTAGAAGCCAACTGCAGAGGTGTAGGAATACTCAATGACCCCAAGTCAAACAAGTGGTGAAATTCCTAAAACATTTCCAAACAATCACAGAAATACTGTTGTAGAATTAAAGCATTCTCTTTGGCATCTATAGAATGGAAATTATGCTGAACTACACATAACACTACTAGACATGTATACAAAAATATATAACTAAAAACTCAAAACAACCAACAATTACGATATTAAGAATTTCAACACTGGACTCATTTAGTACAAATCTCTAAAACTTCTCTGCCTTTAATACTAATTCTTTTATTATATACTCAATGCAGAAAGCCAAGGAAACTGTTTTGATAATGAACTATTCTGGTGGTGTAATTCCAAAATTTTCTTTGCTAAACATAAACAAATGAACTAATTCTGCAGGAAGAAGGCAACTATCTTCAGTCATCCAGTGTTTCCTACTCAACCCCCCACTATGTAACTATGTAATCAAAGCAAAGAAGTGTCACAATATAACCTGTAGCAATGTGTTAATAGCAATTTACATTATTGGCATAAGTTATACTGAGATTAGTGTATGGAATCTCTTAAGTATGTGAATCAAACAAATCAAATTGAAGAAAACTCTCATATAATCACAGTCTATGTTACATTTCTTAAATCAACACAGTGCACTATCAGAAGGACAAAATTTGAGAATGAAATGTGAAAATAAAACACAATCTGACAGCAGTGACAAGAGTGGCACTGAAAACAAGCCAGTCACAGAAGAAACATTTGCATTTTCTTAATGTCACTAAGTAGACATATTAACAGTGCCCAAACATTCAGCTCAGAAAAAGTTCACAGCAGACACAACTGATAGAATGGAATTACAGAATGAAGATCTTACTTAAAATAGCACAAGTAATGTATAAAGAAACACATTTTTACTCTTCCCATCTCAAAAAACAGATTTAGCTAACAAACACATCTTTAAAACTACTTTGTTGGTTTTCTATGAAGTAGTTCAGAGGTTTCATTTGTATCACCAAACATCAATATGCATTATGGGAGACCATAAAGTCTTCTGGGGGCAGCATGCAGCTTCAGAACCAGCTCTGAATTATACACTGTGTGAATCCATATTCTCCCATTGCAAAAGATGAAAACCTCCTTCCTTAAACACTGCTGTCATTCTTCAAAGTAACTGGAAAAATGAAGCGAATACTGCCACCTTTCACAATAAGCCTAGAAGTCAACAGTTGAATTTAATGGCCAAAATCTCAAGAATCAACACAGATGATATCAGTCTCCTTGGCTTCAGGTAGCAAAGCTGCAGCAAAACCCAGCCAAAAGACAGCTCTTAGTAGATCACTATATATAGTGGAGCTATCAGATACATTCTTCATACATTCCTCCTGGGCCTCTTGAGCAGCATGTTACAGCCTCTTGGCCTGGTTCTTGTCCTGTAGCTCCACACCCTGAATCCCCCAGCAGAGCCCTTCATTCTCACCAAACTGAAGCCAGTACAGATAACACCCCCAAGAGTACAACAGCTCTGCCTCTGCTGCTGCTTTATCACATGGGTTTCCACAGCCTACATGGCTCCACAACAGAGCTCACACCACTGAGCATCAGAGAAACGTGCCCTTAAATCAGACCTCAGACAGAAGATCTACAGTAACACCCACTTCTCACCTTTGTAATGTAAGGACTAGCTCTCTGCCATGTCCCTGAAGTGGACAGTGACCTGTGAGCACAGTCCCATGCTGGTTCACTCTCTGACCTCAAAGCATCGCCACTGTTTGTTGCTGTCAAATAACATGGCCAGAGCAGAGCACAAGCAGCACTCAGGGAGCACTCCGGTTCACACGTCCTGCTGCTGGGCTGGCTTTCCTCCCTCGGCTGAGGCACAGGCAAGGGCAACGCTGAGCAAGAGAATCTGGCACCAGGCAAACTCTCACATTGCTGACAAGGCCTGGGGTGAGAAATGGGGAGAGCTGGCAGGATTAGAGATTGAAAGAAATTCCAAAAACTTCTTCAGATCCTGCATTAAGTCCTTTCAATGCCAAGAAAGTCTCTATCAAGCATGTGACTGAAACTTGGCAGCTACGAAGGTGAAGTAACTTCACATGAAATAATATTTGTTCTTTAGGTAATTATTTAACAGTACATGCGATGACAGAATGCCTTTGAAAGATGTGCATCTTTAGCTTACAGAAAACTTGGCAATCTCTTGAAAATACAGGTAATTAAATAGTCCTTCACCATTCAGGGAATTAAAGATTCAGGTACCACAAGGTCAATAATAAAGTGCTCCAAAGCATATGACTGAGCAGAGTCAAACTAACAGACTCTCCAGGTAAGTTCAGACCAACACTAGAGTGAAAAAGGACTTTATTCAACACTAATTTTTAAAATGCAAACCCAAATGCAGCATGATGAGTATCATATGCATATGTATTTGATCTAGAGGATGACAAGCAGCACAGTACCTTTGTAAGCTTTCAGTACTCCAGTTGTATTTTAATTTCCTATTTATAGAAAATGAACAATGTTTTACAAAACACTTAGAGATGTATAACCGAACAATATGATTATTTGCAAAAGAAGACTCCATTATTTTGCTGGGTGGGGGTTGTGTTTGTTTTGTTTTACATACACACCTTTTCTGGGACTTT
>NW_008669715.1:0-309 GCF_000695815.1 Acanthisitta chloris
CAATGTTATGAGAGGAAGAATACAATATTAGATATTTGAACAATGAGGTCTACACAAGGAACAAAATATTCCCTACAGTCAGGTAAATCCCTCTATTCCCATGCTGAACATTTTGTTTACAGCAAGCATTTTCTTCTGCAGCTACATCACACTATGTAATTATTTCTGCCAAAATGCCCAAAAGAACATTAATAATAAATGGCTAATTTATTGTTGCTGTGCAGAAGTTTTCCAAAGAAAGGCAAAAGAGTGAGAACAATAGAACTACCAACACCTGTGTTGGGAGGGTGACAAAACCGGAGTCTCAAG
>NW_008669716.1:0-14095 GCF_000695815.1 Acanthisitta chloris
GGGTGGGGGTGGTGATCTGGGTTTGGAAACAGGATCTGGCATTGGTCAGCACGAGGTGAGCAAGTGTATTGTAAATCATTGCTTGTTTGTTTTTTCCCCTCCTTCCCTATTGTCATTATTATTGTTATCATTTACTAATATTATTGTATTTGACTTTGTTTTCAATTACTAAACTGTTCTTATCTCAATCTACAATTTTACTTTTGATTCTCCTCTCCATTCCACTGGGATGGGGGGAGAGAGGAGGATTGAGTGAGCAAGAGGCTGCATGGTGCTTAGCTGCCAGCTGGGTTTAAACCACTACACTCACCTATTTATGGAGCTGGGACTAGGGCACTCCACAGAAATACTTCCTAAGGTGCCAGATCATTGTCAACAGAATTAGCAAGAAAAGATATTTTCCTTATCGTAACAAAAAGATAAAGAAAATAAAATACTGAAAGCTTCTTTACAGCCTCACAATGGCTGGAATGCTTTTAGCCACTTTGGTTTGGAAACCTTTTCTTCCTCATCAATTTACCTCTGTAGATTATTCACTGCTGGCAATTAGCAAGTAGAAGAAATCCTGCTGAGGAGAGCATGTTAAAAGGGGACTTAAGAATGGCTGTGCCTGGGAAAGAAGCAGACAATCTGGAGCAGCAGACTCCCAAATTACAAATACACACATTACAGAGATGAACAGCCAGAGCAACCTCTCTTCTTAATTCCTTTTATCTGGGTCTCCAATCTGCTCACAACAGTACTTAGTCCAAAACTTAGTCCACTTCAATGGGCTTGGAAAGGAAATTGCTAAAATCCCAGCATTCATTCCAGCCCCAAAAAAGAACAATTTAGATAATGGCTTGCTATGTCTGGATAATAACCAAATGTCACTTTTCACATCCAAAACGTTTCAGTCTGGCATCTTCCAGGAAACCCTGATGCCTACAGCTGTAAACATGAGGAAGGCTCTTCCTGCTGCCCAGCTTTCATCTGCAACATGAAGAAACTGAAGACATTTTCAGTGACTTCAGTAAATCAGGGTAGTCAGTCTTATGTACCGTGTTTATGAGGAGGAAAATAATATTACCAGAGTGGATCAGCTTGAGATGTTTCCTTACAGTCATAAAAAGTGCATGAACACAAGGCATGGAGCAAAAATGTTCCCCAAGTGCAGCTCTATTCTGCTGTTGCAAAAAATGCATTTTTGAACTTTCAGAGATCTTCCTATAGTCCCTATTCATGAAGCCTGCATGATACTTCAACAGAGTGAATAAGTGACAAAGACTTTAGGTAAATTATCTTAAAAACATTGTCAGAACACTGATAAATAAAAGATGGCTTTTCAAACAGAATGTAAAATGTCACATAATATATTATCATTAAGTGACTGTTTTTTTGAGGGAAAGCAAAACCAAAGATGCAAAAGTCTCTCTAGGAATAGTCTCAGAAACAAAATCTGAAAATACAGAAAACATTTCAAAACCCAATTAATTTCACATCTTCCAGCATCAAAAAAGTGAACATGCTTCTTCAAGTTGCCTTGTTCTTTTTGGTTTGGCTCTAAACTATTACAATGCAACAAGCCTTATGAAGAATTATGCATACAGAAAAGTGAGATAAGAAGGTTTTTTACTAGTTTTTTTTCAAAACAAACTAAACAAAAATAATCCAAATGACACAGGAATTCCCTTTGTAGCTGCTGGCCTCTATCACTGCAGTTGTGCTTTTGTACTTGTGCTCCTGTTTGCTTTCCTGTTTTGAACAGTTTCTTACCTCCCACAGCACTGAAATCTACCCCAACCAAACCAAGAGACCAATCAGAGCAAGACTATTCAGTCTTCACACTTAACTCTCATGCAGTTTGGAATGATTTCTCAACTGGAATTTTCTAGTAACTTGAATATTTCCTAAAGGACATAGAGATAGTACCAAATTAGAAACATCTAAGGTTGGTCCTAAATTACTACATTTGATTTCTCAGCTGAATTTTCATCACATTCAGAGACAATTCCACCCAGGCCTTTGCTTTTGGAATACCCGTCACAATGCTTTTTTTAAAGTAAATATACATTACTGAGCAAGAGAGTAGGTTTAGATTAGATATTAGGAAAAGGTTCTTCACTATGAGGGTGGTGAGGCGTTGGCACAGGTCATCCAAGAGAAGTTGTGGGTGCCCCATCCCTGGAAGTGTTCAAGTCCAGGTTGGATGTGGTCCTGAGCAATCTGATCTAGTGGAAGGTGTCCCTGTCCATGGCAGGGGGAGTGGAACTAGATTGTCTTTGAGGTCCCTTCCAATCCAAACTGCTCTGTGATATTCTATGATTTTCTGCCAATGCAAAAGGCTTTCACAGATGGTTTCCTGGATGGGTCAGGCATGAATGAAAAGTCTCCCTTTTGGTCTAACCATCTGAACCTCATGGTTCTTACTTCATTCACCTCTGTGCATTTCAGGAGTGTCACTAGACCAACTGAAATTAATCCTGCCTATTAAAAGTCAGATCCTTTCAACATGTTTGGCTGAACATCTTTCTCACGTTTCATTCTGAGTCACATCTTTTCCTTCTTTGCCACAGTTTCATCCAACCTTTCTTGTTGTCTGGCCATGTTGACGAAAGACAGGCAAACACCTAACAGCAGAGCATCCTCCACTGCAGGAAGAATGGAATGGCATGTCTGCAGGACAGCCTGGTTTTTCCTTAGCTGTCTTATTCAGGTGAAAATTACAGGCTGCAGTCAGGCAGTAGATTCACCATTAGAGAGCCAGTTTCAATACAGATAGGCAAATTTAAATGAGTACCTCAGAAGTAAGTATGTGTGTAGTATAGGGCATGCAGACTACATTCTAAGCAGTCAACCTATTTTAGAGTTCCTACCTCTTGAATAGCCAGAAGAGGGTGTCTATATATGGTATAACCTGGACACCCTCTCCCCACATTAATCCAATAACAGATCAGTGGGATTTGCAGACTTTGCCACTCCAGTAATGAGCACAAAATTCTGCCTGGAGGTGATGTAACTGAGGGACACCAGGTCAGCCAGGCTTCATATTAATCCTTTGCTCCTTATTTCAGTTAAGAGCAATGAAACCAAGAACACATGTAAAAGACTTAGATCATTTGTTCCCTAACCAGTTTCTTAAAAATTTTTGTGGCTTTATACAACATTTTAAATGTCATGTAAAAGATTTAGATAATTTCTTCCCAAACCAGTTTCTTAAAAAAACCAGTTAAGAGCAATTAAACCAAGAACACATGTAAAAGATTTAGATCATTTGTTCCCAAACCAGCTCCTTAAAAATTGTTAAAAATTTTTAAAAATTTGTGGCTTTATACAACATTTTAAATGGGTTTCCATCATTCCTTTTGGGGATGATGGCAACTTGGCTATTTAGGAATGACTGGTGTATCAAGGCACTTTCTCTTAGACCCCTGTATTTTAAGGTTCCAAATAACTAATGCAGTACAGTTATTTTAATAATCGAAGCATGGCTAAATGTTTAAATTATGAAACAAACCACACTAGTTTAAGCCTGCAATAAGGAGACAATGCTGCTTCCATTTGCTTTCAAAGTAATATTTGGCAGTGGTTTCCTTTATTAGCTAATTGCTTTGGAAAGTTTGAGTGGTCAGTAACATCTTTTCTTTGAAGACAGGAAATATTAACTACTTCGATTAAATCTAACATTCTAAGCTCACATAACATTCTCTGCAATCATTTTCATGACATGTAGATTTTTTGCTTGTATTAGAGAGAATCTAATTTTGCTCAATAACAGTTCCAAAGGAGTATTTGCTGCACATGGGGTAAATGACATGCATTTTTTTGATTTGTTAATTCATCTGAAATTGCCAGAAAATAACACTGGAGGGGGAATTATATTTTCAGCAAGATACTCCTAGTTTTTATTGTTTCTCCTGAAAGTGTTGGAGATAATAAGAAACCAGGCTTGTATTTGCTTTTTGATTTACATATGCCAAATATTGAGAGGCTGAAGCAGTCAGGGGATATGATATTAAAAGCCAAATTGCATTAAAAATATCACAACCGATGATTCTTTATAGCAGCCAAAAATTAAAAGCAAATAACAAAAGCATCCCTTTGGCATCTTTGATTCAGTAAGGTACTAAAATACGTTCATAGATTTGTGCAAAATAATATATCCACTGAAATTGAAGATGAGGTAATATTAGGGCCATGCTTAATAGTACTAAACTGTATTCTACCTTAAAACATATAAATATACTTCCGCAGAAAGATTCATGTCCATCTTTAATTGTACATCAATATATATGTACCAGTGTTCCTGTATAATTAAATATACTGATAGACACCAGTCCTGGTTTTGTACATACCTCACTAAAGAACATTCAAATTACTTCTTCATCATTGCATTAGTACAAGTAAGATATCCCGATGTTTCCCTCTTGTCAGCACTTCCCAAGAATTTTTCTATCTTCCCTTCCTTCCTTCCAGTAAGAAAGTTCCTTTGCATTAAAAGCAACTCATCACTAGAAATCTAAAATACAATCTTATGAAACCCCACAGAAAACACACTTCCTTTAATTAAAGCTGTACCCCATTGCTGATATTTTGTTGATTGAAAAAAATGTAGATTTATTTATTTAATAGGATGTTGAGAGACAATTTTTCCTCTTTTCTTCCTCTGGGAAGTGTTTTATTGTTTGCTTCCTTTCTCTTGCCTGCTTGCTGTGTAATTTAAGACTGATGCCTCCCTGTGGGAAACAAAACTTGATCAGAGAACAGCCTGCACTGTCACCTAAACAAATTATGTTTTAGTCACTGCTGATGTTGGCTCTGTCATAATGGAAATGTATAATTAATGCCTTTGCTTTTACTGCTTTGGAAAGAGAGCTCCCTGAAAGTGGTTCAGGAGGGAGAATTTTAGGGCTGAGATCTTTTCCTTTCTAACCAATGGATCCCTACCACTGCCTCCAAAAATGAATGAATGGGTCCCTGATCTCTACATTTATTTATCAAATCTACAATCCAGGCAATTTATTATTATTAAATAAAAAAATCTGCTGTGCAGTAAGAATTTGGCAAGGAATAAGAGAGGAGGGAAAACTCAGGAACACAGGTGAAATCCTATATTTCTCCTTTTAGCAGAGCTTGAAAAGATTAAGCTATTTCCATTAGTTTCCTGCAGAGTTGCAAGCAGTGATAATAGACATGGGCTAATTTCACTATTGCACTGTGCTATGGAGCAGCATTTTAGATCATCTTTCACCTGTGACATGACTCCAAATATCTCCAATTAGCAGCTCACTTTTTATTTTCAGTTTTTGTTGTTGAATTTATAGCAATGACTAAACATCTGGTATTATGACTGCAAATAGTCTCCATCTTCTCACCCCTGGGATGCAGTGTAGCTTTAGACTATTTATACTTTGATCTAAAATTCTAAATGACCAAATTATTCTGCTGTAATAGGTCCTAAGTGACATTAAATGGATGGTCTCAGCTTTTTCTTTCCAAAATGGACATGTCTCTCACCTCTTTTAGCTACTGCACTGCATGAAAAGCTCAACACAAAGAATTAACAGCAACACCATTTTCAGAACTGAAATAACCTTTGATTTCTACAAAGACACACAGAGGCCAAGAAATGGCAAAGGCAATGAATGCAATCACTGTGCTTTAGGCACATTCTCATGTCATCAGTAACTCAGCATTTTTAGTTAAGTCTATTATCAATGTGTCTGGGGCTGTACAGAAAGCAAAGTAAGGAGCCAAAGTTATCCATTTTCAAAGAATCATGATCTAGATTGGTTGAAAACACGGACAAAACAGGCTTGGCTTCTAAAATTAAACTGACTTTCTATGCTATTTCCTTGTAAGATATTTCTGCAGGCATCATTTGCATACAGTTTCTTATTTCCACATAAATATTTCCCCATTCTGAAAATCTTTTATTCCATTGTTTGTTGTCATTATTCAAGTAACATTTGTAATTAACATCATCATTCAATTTCACAAAATAAAAAACTGGGGCACAGAGCTTAAGTCATTTGCTGGACTTCTTACATAAGTGGGTTTTTTTCTGTCCGAGTTGGAAATAAATGGGAAGAGATTGCAAAGCACAAGGTCTTGAGCTGATGTAAATTAGCTTACTTACTCTGAAGCCATAAATAGCTAAGATAAATTCAGAGAAGTCTTACATCTGTGCCCAAATCTTCTAACATCTAGTCTTATAACTGAACCAATGAAGTATTCTTAGTCTATTTCAAATCCAAAGAGAGACAGAGCTGCTAAGGGTGACACTGTTCACTGATATAACCGAAATTATGAAACTTGCTTTAAAAAAGAAGTTTGATATAAGTTCAAGGTAACAATAGTTCTCCCTAAGGACAACTAAACCTAAAATCCCACCTCCTTTTTAAATGCAAAAAAGAAAAATCATTTCCAGCCATTAGTTTAGGGAAAGTAAGTGATTTTTAAAAAGAATCAAGACTCAGCCAGAACTTTTCTCTTATTTTGCATCTGATTTAACTTTTTTTTTCCCCCATGTGAAAACTTGCCTTCAATTCCCTCTGGTTTTTTATTATTCTATTTCTTGTTTATGGACTAGAATCTCATCAGAAACTATGTGGGACAGAAGAAGAACAGGGTAGAAAAAGAGACATTTCATTACTAGTCTTGCTAGAGAAACCTAGATCATCTAGAGATTACAGGACAACAGCAAATTAACTTTCATATCTTGAATTAGGCAGGATTCCAGATTTTCTGTGGGACATCATTTTCTGTTCAGGCATTCAGGTAATGAGACTGGGGACAGGCTTGGCTGCTTGCTCTGGCACAGCCACTGTCATCCACTGGGGAAGTGGGGGGGCAGGAGTGGAAATGGGAACTCCTTTGCAGGCCACTGCAAACCCTTTTGTCCTGGTCCCTCCAGTTTTTTTCTTATTATTTGGTGGTAAGTCATCTAAGTCCATTTATATATCAGCTGTCAAAGACTGCAAATGGGTCAAGCCTTTTGGGGGGGTGACATAAACCCCTTGGGGTGCATGTTGTGCCCACAAAACTCCAACGGGGTGTTCGATGGATAGGACAGTTGGGAACTGCATGTGCCCTGAAGACCTACCTCAGCAGCTCACACACCAAAGGGGCTGACGTGGGTTGTTCGTGCCCAGCAGGGCATTGCAGTCCAGCCTAATGCCTTTTTTCTCTTCTGCAAGAGTAGCAGATTGGTCAAACGAAGCCATTCATAGTCTGATGTGTTTGGAGACAACAAGACCACAAAGCCTATTAAAGTAGAGAGAAGGCCACTTGGCCCATGCTGCTTTTCTTATTAAAATTCTCTCCCTGTTTTGACTCATATATCACATCAGTTGCTTCCTTCCTATGAAACAAAGAGTGCCAATAGACAGATATTGGAACACACAGAAAAGACTAAAGAGGATGCCCTAACACAAGCCAAGAGTTTGGGTTGTTAATGATGATTTCTTCACAGTAGAAACTTCATTGTCATTAGCTATTCAGCACAGCAGAGGGGCCTGAATATCAGAGCTTTCAGCATTAAGGACCTAAAGTTTCCAGACACGGTAACTTTTCACTGAGCACTGAAAAAAACCAAACAGAGGAAAGAAACTAGAAGGAGCTGTGAGGTGAAATTGCAACAGCTGAGAGTCACTCATCACCATCAGAAAAATGGGCAGGAAACCACACAGGCACCTCTAGGAAGTGACTGGCAGCTGTGTTAAAGGTCACAAAATCTCTCTCAGGACATCGAGTGCAACACCATATAAGCAGAAAACCACAGAAAATAAGCAAGCCCAGGAGGTGTATGCATATACACACACGCATACAGGAGCAGAGAAGAAAAAGGCCAAAGTCTCTGAATGTTTGAATAATTGGGAAGCACACAACACCTCTGGGGAACCACATTTTTCTGAAAATCTATTACTGGAAATCCTGTCTGCTAAACTTAACAGTCTGACATGGGATTCCTCACACAAATCACTGCAGGCAGGCAAATGTAGGAATCCCTCTGAGGTCTTCATAATGCTGTCAACAGATATCCCTGTGTTAACCTCCCTCCTGCTCAGCTATTTTTGTTCTTCTCCTTAGGTTGCAGACGCAAAGGGTATAATTTATTTTAATTATTTGTTTTCAAGTTGAACGGCTACAGACTCTGAACAAGAAATATCATTAGACTTCAGCATATCAAATAGCATTGTCAAGATGCTATTCATTTGGTAGGCATGCTAAGAGAATCGTGGCATTTTCGTTTAACACATTGATACACTGAATAGATTTATTTATAAAGATGGCACACACCAACTTCTAGTACAAGAAAATGTATTTGCTAATTTTGTGGCAGAGATCTTGAGATAACAGCATTATCAAAGGAGAAAAATACACAAAGAAAAGAAATATTATAGCACATTTATCATTTACATACCTTCTGAGGTTAGGACACTTATCTTTCTCATGCTTGTTTCACTGGAGTAGATAAATGGAAGTACACTTATCCATTTCAAAGATAAATGGATTATAATGCACCTTAGTCTTCACAGTTATACATTGTGCCATCTTTCACTCACTATGAGCAAAGGTAGAAACAGAATTATATTACAGTGATCTTTTATCAACGTTAGGTCCCATCTTCCTCATTGTCTGAATGGCAGCACTTGCAGTAAATTGCTTAATATACATTTAGCTGCATTTGCATCTATATGTTATCCATACAGATGGTTCAGAAAGTCCTGTTTTGTTGTAACTGGGGAGCAATATCACTGGAGAGAAGGAAATTAAGCTGAAATAAAAATATTGCGAGTTGAGGATTGGGACTAAAACCTCAAGATGATTGCACGGAACCACTGTGAGGTTCCTTTATTATTTTATAATTAGAAGGAAAAGACAGACTTGAAAGTTAAGACAGAGGGGGAAAAAAGTACTAAGAGCTGCAAAATACTAAGAGCTGCAACAGCTGTCTCAGAAGACCAATACCATTGAGAGTACCTTGTGCTGTGCCCTCTATCACTGTCTGCTAGAAGCCTTCTTTCCTTCAGTAGGACCAGTTGTATTTTCCACAGCAGTCAGAGAAGCATTTTTGACTAACAGCCACCCAGCTAGGGAGGTAGACAAGGGAGTTAGAAGAGTTCCCACTCTTCTAAGCTTACACATGGGAGTCCCTAATATAGACTACTGGGTTGGTTTAGTATGATACATAAATCTTTATTTTCCTCCCTATTTACATACAAAACAAGGATTTCCATGTCATGGACTGGAAATTCTGTGTTCAGTGCCCATTGTTTCCTGAAAGGCCTGTGGATTTATTTGTCCTTGTAACACTACTGTCTATCAGTGTAACATCTTCCACCTGAATCCCTAATGATACTTTCACAATTAAATGAACAAACTTTACAACAATCTTCTGAAATATTCACAGCCCTAATTTTCCTTGAGCCCTGCATCCCTTTTGCCTCTAAACACAGGCCAAAAATTGTGATGGCTATCTCTTGGGAAATGCTCCTTATAGCAGAACCTATTTTCATCACTAATTTGTATCTAATGCCACCACAGTCTGGTTTTCATTCACAGAAGCCAAAGTGCTTCATTTCACGCTGAAATAAAAGCCTCTCTGGTGGTTTTCACCTCTCTTGTCCTGCATTCCGTCAACGAGCAGCGCAGCTCTAAGGAATACATTATTACTGCTGCAGGCCACTCCAAATGATTCAGAGACCCTTTATATCATAGCCAAAACCAGATGAACAAGAATTGGTTCCCCTGGGACCCAGATATTATCCAGTTCAGCTGAAGCCATTCTCACTTGGTTTGTCTGAGAGTGATTTTGCATTTTAATTTTTAATAATTCTTTAATCCATCTAAAATGGGGGAGGGAGAGCAAACAAAAAAGAATCCCTCTGCAGCTTCCTTTCTTTCTACCTTATTCATTTTTCCTTTTTTTATTTCCTTAAACTCCATATTCCCCTAGTTTTGGAAGCTATTGGTTGAACATATTGGTATTTCTTTGCTGTATTTAGAAGATCTAGGACTTGCTAAGAACTAGCAAGTTCTTATTTTACTGAAAAAAAATCTTTTATGAAGACACCTTTTTATATTGCATTGAAAATTTAAAGCTGTAGAAACAACCAAACCAGAATTAGGGTTCCCCTGTGTTCTTTACAGATTCTCTCCCTTTCTATTTCACCTCCTCCTTCTTGCAATCTAACTTTTCCATGCCATTTCTTCCTACTGTAAATTCTTTCGTTTCAGCAAATTTCTTTATCACACTTTGTCTTACCATGGTCTAGTAAAGAAGTGTATATGTTACTGAAACTCCCTTAGAACCTTGCAACATTATCTTTATTTTTAAAGAAGTTTAATCTCCATTTCATAAAGAAAAAGATTAACTTGAGCTCAAAGCTGCTGTATGATAAAAAGTCCCAGTACTAAATGCATGAACCAGAGAGAATACACGCAAACCTCAGCAAGTAGACATTTTTTTGCTAGCAATTTAAAAACAACAAAAGCAACGAAATACAAATACAGAGGTGGAAGCTGAACAGCAACTATAGGACAGATATCATCTACTTCAATCTTCACAACTTTGGAGTCTGAAATATCTGGAATATCATGGACTGAGCCTGCATCTTACATGCAATCACATGTAATCTGGAGGGCTGAAATGGAGAGGATTAGTTCACTGCTAGTTCCAGCGAATGCTCACAGCCTGATTGTTTTTTCAGGGCACTGGTGGGCAGCAGCAGATGGTGGTCATTTCCCTGGTAGGCCATATCAGGGATAATTACCAGACATAGTTCCAAGGTTTATGATATTATAAACCTCTCTTTCATTTCTCATTCACTGCATGTGGAAAGTATGGCACTTTTAACTCCCTTCGTATTGATTTTATACTAGTGCAACACCTTTGGCTTCAGTGATTTTGAAATGATTCAGTGGTGAAGTAAAACAAGAAATAGACCTTTTAAGTCAATAAAAATAATAAAATCCTCCTGATCTTAATGCTGTATTTATTTTTTGCATTTGAAAATGAGGAATAGCTTTGTGTTGATTAATGACATAAAAGGCAATAATCACTAGCAGAATTTGCTGCTGTCTTTTAAAAATTACTAATGCTTAAGATGATTCTGAAATAAATTAGCCTGTGAACTAACTGTTCTTACAAGACTAGTAATACTTGGAATGCACCAGCCAGAATCCAGAATGCCTGTTTTGAACTCGGCTATCTGCAACTTTTTTTGATTAATCTGTTCTGGATTGATTGCAGTACAGCAAATAAGGACGATAAAACTCAGGCCTTTGGGAGTATACAGAATAGCTGTTAAGGCAAGTTAGAGCACATGGGTCAAGATCAGGCACAGATCTATTTCAGTGGAACATTCTTCTTCACGATGTTTTATAGCAAGGGGAAAGAAATTAACTGCTTGATGTGTCTCTAATAACAATGAAGAGACTCACTCTTCTGATAAACTTAATTCAATGTGGTTAAATTCGCTAAGTCTGAACTTTAACACGTTTCAGAGATTCAATCTCTGAGCAGGCAAATTTACCCAGTCAGAACAGAAGGACCTTGAAAAGCTTCAGAATCTGGCCAACAGAAGTTCAACAAGGAGAAGCAAAAAGTTCTGCACCTAGGGCAGAATAACCTTGTGTGTCAGTAGAGGCTGGAAGGCAGCCTGCAGAGCACCAGCTCCACTGGAAACGGTCTGGCATCACCGTGCATGCCTAGCTGGAAATGATCTATAAAGTGTGCTCTCATAGCAACAAGGCAAACTACGCATGCCTGTTGGGAGGAGAACAGCCAGCAGATCAGTGATTATACCCTTCTAACTAAGCACTTGTTGAGGCTCACCTGAAACAAGATAACCAGTTTTTAGACTCTCCAGTTCTAGAGAGATGTTGAGAATTTGGAAAAAATCCAACGCAAAACTACTAAGAGTGAAACAGCCCTAGAATACAGGACTTGCAAGGAGAGACTGAGGCAGCTGGACGTGTTTAGCTCAGAGTAGCTGGCAGTGTAGACTGCAGCTACTCAGCTGCAAACATAACACAGTCCAGCTTTTCTCAGTATTGATGGATTCTATAATGTGCTGGAGGAAAGAGTTCATTGTTGGGATGGGAGGGCAGGGCTGGAAGGGGTTACTCTGAGAGGCAGTGCAAACTCCATCCTTGGAAGTTCTCCAGACTCCAGCAAACAAGGCTGGCCTGATCTAGGGTTGGTGACAGTCAGAGTATGAGAGGAATGCTCCTCAGGCTGACCTCCTTTTCAACCAACCTTTCTATCATTCTCTTGTAAGTTTTCTTTCATTTTTTTTGTGCATTACTTTGATGATGACCCCATCTCTCAAAACAGTGCTCTCCAACCTTTCCTTGAAGTGGAAATGTAATGGGTGACACATTTTGCTATGGATTTTTTTGGAAAGCAATACTGGCAACAGTGCTACAAAACAAAGAATATAAAAAGCACGGAATGACAGTTGTAAATATTTATGCATCATGAGTTCATTTATTCTCTTAGTTTCTAACCAAATATTAGCAGACTAGGGCCAACTAGAACAGCACAGAAGTCACTGACAGACAGCCCAAGGGGAAACTGATGTGCTCAGGGCTTCCAGCTTCAATACCTCTTAGGTATTGGGTGCTTAATAGGAGAGTTGTCTCATATAGAAGCTGAGAACTGCAATTTCATCTATAGTCAATGGCAAAAAATAATGCATGATGGGGTTAAAATTAAATGTGCCAACTTAACAGAGTAGGAAAGATATAGGGGGGATACAGAAAAGGGAGATAAAAAAAGTAGAAGAAGAAAAGTAATGCATGATGGTGTTAAAATTAAATATGCCAACTTAACAGAGTAGGAAAGATATAGGGGGGATACAGAAAAGGGAGATAAAAAAAGTAGAAGAAGAAAAAAAGAGTAACAGTGTCAAATTAGCCAATTAGAGAGACTGAGGCTTTTTTTTTGCATCTAGTTAGACAAACAAAGGGTTAACATACTTCTTCTAGACCAAGTATTTACTTAAGTATATGATATAATACCATGGACATAACCCATGCTGTGTACCCATTACTGTTCCATCAATAATATTGTTTCAGGTATGGAAAAATTTTACCACCTCATACAAGTATGTGGCTTATTATTGGGGGGGTGAAGAAGAGTTTGTCGTTTGTAGAAGCTGTTAGAGAAAGTAAAATATGTGCCTCTATCTTCTATCAGAATTCCTCTGAGAATGTCTTAGGGAATTCTGTCACAGTGACCTCTCATGATGATTTCCTTCAGATCTCACCAGTATTGCTCCTTGGCAAGCTCAAAAGGAAGGAGAAAATGAGAACTGACAGAAGATACTCTTCCTAGAAGTAAATATATTGCCTCACTGAAGCTCTTATCCTTTACTGTCCCTGAGTAATAAGCAACTTGTCCTGAAGTTGGCTTGTGAAGTGCTGTAAGAAAATGAAAATGTGGTCTGTGAGATACTAATATTTCTTGAAAGAAGGAAGGGGGCTCATTCCTGTCCTCTGATTAATGCCTCATGCACTGCTCTAGTCCATTAAAGACATAAAGGTGCCTTTAACAGGCCTCTGAGCAAAGTGCTTTATGCAACATATTCCCTGTCCTTGACACAGAGACAGAGAGTATCTTAAGCAGTGTCTCCGACTAACACAAAATATTTGGAAACAGAGGAATGCCTCTGGGGAACTCTTTCTGCCAAGACAAATTAGAGCAGCTCATGGTTATTCTAACTTAAGGGGGAGGCCAAGCCTTGCCCGAGGCTGTGGGGTCAGAAAGGTGCTGACTATGACCAATGTTTGCCCAGTGCCCGATGGACTGCGTGGAGAAGCCATGGCAGAACTGCCCTGCTCTGTCCTCCTGTGATTGTGAGGGCATCCTGCTGGTCCCAACCATCACTACCACACAAGGTGTGAGTTTAACCCCTACCAGATCTCCTGTGATTATGAGGGCATCCTGCTGGTCCCAACCACCACTACCAAACAAGGTGTGAGTTTAACCCCTACCAGAATCATGAAGGTGGCAAAACTTTAACAAAATTCTTGTATTAACCATTTTTTAAAAAATGGTTTTCATGCAATCTACAGCTCGTTGTGTAAAACTGTAAAAAGTAACTGA
>NW_008669717.1:0-2698 GCF_000695815.1 Acanthisitta chloris
TTATGGCGGGGAAAGCAGAGCGGATCGATGCGGAGCGGATTGACATGGATAGCAACGTTGCATGCAGTGGAAACAGAGGTAGCCCTCACCTTATTAACATGCTTTTTAGAAAAGCGAGGAGTAACTTGTATCAAACAAGTTCCAGGGCTTATAGCCTTTGGGGCAGTGAAGGGTTTCTTTGTGAACTCTGACTTATATTTTAATGAGCAAGAATGGAGGAAATGTGGGGACTGTCTTTGGGACCTTATCATAGATAAGGATAAGACCACCAAGAAGCTGATGAAACCATGGTGGGATACTATCAATTGCATTAAGTGGTATAAGTTGGAACATCAGTTGGTGGCGGTCGCAACGCAACAGTTAGATCGATCAGATGCTGAACCAGGGCGGCTAACAGTCAGAAGGGACTATTTTTCAATACCTCCTACGGGGGGTCCGGTTGCTGTGCAACCATGGCACAAATTGACGCCTTCGTGAGCTCCTCTGCCACCACCACTGTATGCAGGGGCGGCGAAAGTGGAGGGCTCCGGTCAAACAGCTGAGCTGCCTGAGGACGCAATTTGGCCCAGTGCCCCGCCTGGCCCGGTGGAAGCCAATGAGGTACTCTCAGAAATGGAACAGCAGGGGCGAGGGACACCTGAAAGTAGGAAAGAAAGTGAGGAGTTATGTAGTCAATTAGGTTTGGGAAGACAAGGTACAACAAGAGGGGGGAATCAGTCAGGAGTAAATTCAGAACAAATACAGGCACAAGGACTGGGATGTAGGGTGATCTCTAGGATAGATTGGCAAGTGATAGCAAAGGATGCAGTTTTCGCACAAGAATTTGAAATGCTTAACGAGCTTACTAGGCAAGCTTTTCCGGTAATTTATAATCAAGACCAAGGTGGCGGATTCCAGGGAGCACATCATGCATTAGATTGGAAACTTTTAACTCAGCTTGTAGCCACAGTTAATGATAGTGGCTTGCACAGTGAGCTGGCCAGGCAGATGATTAATTACATTTGGTCTAACGGGATTCTTTGTCCCGAGGATATTAAGACTATCATAAGAATGATTATGACGCAGTCCCAGCGGTTACTGTGGCAGGCTCTCTGGGAACGATTGTGTGACATAAGCTCTAACACACCTAGGCATCAGCATGATGAGCTTTTTCGGGTCACCACAGAGCCATTAATGGGAACCGGAAGGTTTGCCACTGTAAACATTCAAGTACAGATGGGACCAGCTGTTTGTTTGGAGAGTATGCGACTTGCGCAGCAGGCCATAAGAGCAGTTAAAACTGCCCCCCCTACTCCATCTTATATGTCTTTAAAGTGAGGGTGGGACGAGTCCTTTGCCTTGTTTATAGACAAGGTGACAGATGCAATTAACCGGTCACATGTACCTGAGTGGATGAAAGGATCGTTTCTTAGGCAGTGTGTTATGGAAAATTCTAATACAGCTACCAGGTTGATATTAGTTACGTTACCTGCAGATGCCTCCATAGAGGAGATGTTAGAACGCATGAGCAGAGTGCCAGTAGGGCCACAAGCTATATTAGTGGAGGCAGTCTGAGAGCTAGAGAAAGAATTAGTTAAAGCCCCAAGTCAAGCATTCGCAGCTCTCGCCCCGCTGACGCCCTTGAGAGGAAGTAATCAAGGAACACAGAGACAGAGCAAGTATGATGGGAAGTGTTTTAGGTGTGGTAAGGAGGGTCATCTCAAAAGAGAATGCCAGGTCAGGGTGTGGTGCCGAAACTGCAGCAGGGAGACACACAACACCGCTGCTTGCCGAGGGTCGGGAAACGGATGGCGGAGCACGAAGAGCTGCCGCGCACTGACAACAGTAGCCGCTCCAGCGTAATATATGACTCCAGCGCCCCAGGTGACTGCCAACTATGACCAGCCGCCAGAGGAAGCCTCGGCCTGGACCTGGCAACAGCAGTAGATATCACCTTAATTAGTCGACACCCTGTAAGGATACCATTGAACTTCCGGGGGCCACTGTTGATTGATGGACAAGCACAAGGGGCTCTTTTGTTTGGTCGATCATCAAGTGGACTAAAAGGACTCCTTGTGCTTCCAGGAGTTATTGATACAGATTATGCTGGAGTTATCTAAATGGTGGTTCAAACTGATTTTCCACCTATGCATATTCCAGCATGCAGCAAAATTTCCCAATTGGTCCCTGTGCCTGTCCTAATGGCTGGTATGCAACCGGCCGTTGAAGCAGAGCGTAGAGACTGGGACTTTGGATCTACAGGGGGCATGGTATTGTTAACTGTGTTGCTGAATCGCCGCCCTGTGGTGTTAGTGATCTTGGACAATGGCAGCCAGCAGATTTGGCTGCAAGCACTATTGGATACAGGAGCTGACCTTACCATAGTGGATGTGCACCAGTGGCCATGAGGATGGCCACTAAAGGAAGTAAGCACAGGCGTAGAAGGTGTGGGAGGCACAGCTGCTGTCCAACGTAGAATCCAATGAATCCAAATTACTCTGGACGGAAAAGAGGCTGGTGTGTTTGTGACTGTCATGGCCTCGCCTGTTGGTGTCAACGCCCTAATAGGGCGAGATGTGCTTGATCAACTTGGCGTATGGCTCACTACTGAGAAACCGCCTTTTCCTTAACGGTCGCTGCATTATGGACTTTCTCAATCCAATTGAAACGGCTAACGGATAAGCCAGTCCGGATTGAGCAGTGGCCGTTGAAAAGGGAA
>NW_008669717.1:3616-3973 GCF_000695815.1 Acanthisitta chloris
AACGGGGAGGTGAGGGTCCTGGAATGGCTTTTCACCTCACTGCAACCAAAGACCATGATCCAGCAAAAGATGGATAACTTGGCAGAGCTGATTCAAAAGGGACACTTGTGCGTGCTCCAAATTTCAGGAGTAGAACCCGGCACGATCTATCTGCCCATCAGGCATCAGGATCTGGAGTGGTGTATTCAACAGTCCCCTGCTTTGCAGCTAAGCTTGCTGTCAGCCCCAGTTAACCTGGACATACGGTCCCTATCATGGCCAGTGTTAAAGTGGATGACTCACCAGGAGTGGATAGCGTCACCGAAAGGGAGTAATCGGCCGCTTGAAGTCGCAGTAACAGTTTACACAGATGCAGGC
>NW_008669718.1:0-1163 GCF_000695815.1 Acanthisitta chloris
TCCTGCTGTGTACTGGTCATATCAGGATGACTCTGTAAAATTATGATATATAAGACCACACACAGCTTCTGGGGTGGGACCCCACCAGAACTGAAGGGCCATGTTGCCTCCGTGGGCAAAAGACAATCCCTAGTCTTTCTTTTCCATGCAAAACAAGGCGCTGCACCTTGATTGGTGCAGTCCCAAGCACAGATACAGGCTGGATTATCAGATTGAGAGCAGCCCTGCCTAGGATTTAGGGGTACTGGGGTCTGGACATGATCTGGCAGTGTATGCTGGTAGCCCAGAAAGCCAGCCACATCCTGGGCTGCATCAAAAGCAGCATGGCCAGCAGGTTGAGGGAGGTGATGCTGCCCCTCTACTCTGCTCTCATGAAATCCCACCTGGAGTACTGCTCTGGGGTCCCCAGCCCAGAAAAGACATGGACCTGCTGGAGTGCAGAGGAGGCCACCAAGATAATTAGAGGGATGGGGCACCTCTTATATGATGAAAGGCTGAGAGAATTAGGGTTGTTCATCCCAGAAAAGAAAAGGCTTTGGGGTGACAGAATTGTGGTCTTTCAGTACCTGAACGGAGCCTACAAGGAAGATGAAGACTAATTATAAGAGCATGTCATGACAGAACAAGAGGGAATTACTTCAAACTGCAAGAGAAATAGGTTTAGATTAGATATTAGGAAAGAATTCTTTACTGTGAGGGTCGTGAGGCACTGGCACAGGTTGCCCAGAGATGCTGTGGATTCTCCATCCCTGGCAGTGTTGAAGACCAGGTTGAATGAGGCTCTGAGCAACCTGACCTAGTGCAGGGTGTCCCTGCCCAAAGCAGGGGGATTCGAACGAAATGATCCTTAAGGTCCCTTCCAACTCAGGCCATTGTATGATTCTATGATATCTGAAAACTACCATAATGAAAAAGCACATCTCCTGTCCTCCTTCAGCAATGTTTATCAAAATTAATATATATTTTAAAATTAGTATACATATTTACTGCTGTTACTATAACTTAATCTGGCAGCTGAGGCTGTGCAGGTCTGTGTAGTGAATCAGAACAGCATGACTAACTCTGTGCAATGAAACTTAGGAAATTGTCCCCAAGCTATGAAAGAAATTAAGGTCAAGAACAGCTAGCTAAATGTGTGTTATTTTCTTGCACATAAAATTTTC
>NW_008669718.1:1268-4393 GCF_000695815.1 Acanthisitta chloris
TATTTTATATGCAGTGATATATATGTTGTATATATGGTACCTCATTGAATATATCATATATAAAAACATGCAGTACATCATGTTGCTGGTTTTGTTCATACTTTCTATATTCTCCACACTCAGTATTTACTCATTTCTTAACTTCAGGGCATTTAATTTTTTGGGTGATTTTTTTCAATGTTGTTTCTCTAGATAGTTTTCAGTACAACCTTTTGGGGAATAATGATTTATTTTCAGACTTTTGTACCTAGATGTTTGATTTTCTTTAACAGCAATTTTGAAAAAGAGAAAATAAATTAATAAAAAAAAGGTAGGCAGTGAATGAGAAGGAGAGATAAAAAGAGAGAAAAGATTTTCTGTACATACCTGACAGTAAGGCAGAAAGAAACACCAAACTTTTGAGAACAGAAAGCAAGCCAGGGGTAGAGAAATGGAAAAAAATTCCTATTTCTGCTGAACAATTTCTGCCTTTGCATTCATGGACTTGGAGCCCCTAGTCTACTAAAAGGAATGCCAATCCATGGAATGGAGGACATGGCTGGCTACTCTGGGGAGAAAAGAACTGAACCTATTTGGCCTATGTCCAACCCAAGATCTCTAAACCCAATATTCACCCTTGAACTCTCAGCACATTTTTCCTCCTTAGTTTTTAAAGTATTTTGTACTTCAGCCCTGGCCAGCTTTCCTTGTTCCCTTCAGGTTGGCCAAAGTGATTCTCCTTACCACTGTCTCCAGTGCCCACTTCATGCTTCAGGAGGTTTTGTGTGATTGATTAACAGAAAAACTTATTTATTTTGACCAAGTTTCACATCACTTTGTATCTCTTGGTGTGAAAACAATGACTCTTCTCTTTTTAAACTGACATGCCTTCTTTTTAACTTGCTTGCCCTGAGGTAGACATGGAGATTCTGTGCATGGTTTTACATGTTATAGACATGACGAAGAGTCAAGTCCTGGTACAGTATAATGCAAATAATAAATACACTGGGCATTTGTTATTATGCAATCACAAGCTTCCAATAAAAATACGATAAAGCTAACTTATAATGTCAGACTGAAATAACTATTTCCTCCATGCTTTAAGCAGAAGATTTACAGGCTCTACCAATACATCTTTGCTTGATGAACTTTGTCACCTAGCAATCTCGGGCTTCTGGACAAAAACTATACAGAACCTCCCCCTAACAGCATCTCTCAAAACCTGTCAAATACTTCTGGAAATTTTGATTTTGTCCTTTTGGCACTTGACATTCTGTAGAACACTGGCATTCCGTAGAACAGAGGAAAATTGTTAGTTATTTGGTCTTGGAAACAGACTTTAAAAGGCTAGATTGGAAAGTTTAAAACAATAACAAAACTACAAAATGTGAAGTTTATTCTTTAACAAATCCTTACTAGGCAATAAAGGATAATGTGGAAGAAGACCAGTCAAGAAGAATACCTTCCTGACATCCTCATAAAGCCAAGGAAAACTATCTGCTGCCCATCCACTGACAGGGTAGAGTGCACAGCCGTTTTTTATAGCCCTGATACCTCTAAGAAAGCTAACATAGACTATGGTGTGACACTGACAAATGCTTGTAGTCTTAAATTGATTTTAAAAAGATTAAAATTAGTATACATTAAACAAACAAACAAAATCTAAAGAACCTATGTCCTAGAAAGATACAGGAAGAAAACACTGAGAACAAGAATTGGTTCAGCCAATTCAGCAAAATCATAGAATCATAGAATTTAAGGGCTGGAATGGACCTTATAGATCATCTAGTCCCAACCCCCTGCCATGGGCAGGGATATCTCCTCACTAGATCAGGTTGCTCAAGGCTCATCCAGCCTAGCCTTGAACACTGCCAGGGTCAGGGCAGCTGCAGCCTCCCTGGACAACCAGTTCCAGTGTCTTACCACTCTTACAGTAAAAAGCTTTTTTCCCACATTCAGCCTAGACTTTCCCTCCTTCAGTCTGAACCCATTACCCCTTGTCCTGCCATTGTAGTTCCTAACAAAGAGTCCCTCTCTGGCTCCTTGTAGACCCTTCAGATATTGAAAAGCTGCTGTGAGGTCTGCACACACACAACCTTCTCTTCTCCAGGCTGAACAGTCCAACTTCCTCAGCCTGTCTTCATAGGGGAGATGCTTCTGTCCTCTTATCAACTTTGTGGCCTCCTCTGGACTTGCTCCAACAGTTCCATGTCCTTATGTTGAGGACACCAGAACTGCATGTAGTATTCCAGGTGGGTCTCACGAGAGCAGAGGGGAAGAATCACCTCTTCTGACCTGCTGCCACACTCCTTTTAATGCCGCCCGGGATCTCTGGGCTGCTAGTGCACACTGCTGGTGCAGTTGACTGATGAAGACATCATTTACCAAAGTGACAGAATTAGTCTGTTTTGGGACTATTCTTTACAGCAGAAACATCTGTTATCTCAGCAAATTATGTTTTTGAAGCTCTAAAACAGTAAATGGAACCACTGCAAAGGAAGTAGTGATTATAGCTGCAGATAAAAAATATGGCTATATTACAAAAGAAATGAGATATCTGGCCAGAAAGAAAACATAAAACTATAGTAAAAATTATTTTGAGTATGGAGTCTTCTCGCTGCTTGCTGGGTCCTGCAGAGTCTTTGGGTGACCAGCTGGATGGTGATGCCAGGCTGCTGCCCTTTGTTAGGCAGGAGGTCAGTGCCCCTTCACACCTCCTTGCCCAATGAGCACTCCAGGCTGCCAGCACTACAGGTGTTCTGCAACATGTTTGTAGGCTATGAAAGACCTACACATGACAGGCTGGGATGCAGAATGAGACATCAATACAGCTACCATAAAGCCTTCCTTTAGAGCCTACACAATGATTTATACACACAGAACACTTTTGATGCTTCTACCATACCCAGCCTTTTTGGCAGATTGGTGTCATGTGTACCAAAACTCAATTAAAACATAATAGAAAAAGTAAACCTGCCCCAACTTTAGAGAAGTAATTAGAATGCAAAGCCAACTCACTAAATCAAATGCTGAGTAACTGGATACTCAGCAGTGATTTTTAAGAAAACCAAGTTTGGCAGGAATCAAGAGCAGTGTCCCTGCATTATTATAAATTTCAATTTTGAAGATGTCTCTTTAATTAAGTA
>NW_008669718.1:4410-9340 GCF_000695815.1 Acanthisitta chloris
AAAGTAAAGATTATTAAGAATATATAAATATTATTTTGCATTATTTTAGTCTGTGGCACCAAGAGCTATGACAAACACCAGAAATATTTTGCCATATAGTCACAGAAAGACTGCTTTTGCCATTTGGCTGACTATGGCCCTGTGTCTCCTGTCTTTTACATTCAATTCACAAAATGTCATGGTGAAACAATTTGTACAGATGGTGGTTTCAGACTTACTGAAATAAGTCTTGTTTCAGTACACTTGATAGCACTTAGGGTACTTCAATTGCTTCTGATGTCAGTCAAAGACAGCGTGTAACATTGCATCTGCATAAACACACAGTGTCCTCACAATGTCCTAAGGGCCTCTCTACTTTCTCTGGAGTTTGCTCAGCTTTAGAGTTTAAATCCTGCTGCCTAAAAGCAGATAAGAAATGTAACTTCTTAAATAACCAAATCACTCTCAGTCATCAGCCTACAGTAATAATTTTTTTAATTTGTCGATGTTCCTATCCATGAATGAGCTGCAGATTCCTCTTAGAATCAGCTCCTGGACTCCATTTGGAGTTATTTTGTCTTAAATATTGCACAGTGGAGGGACTGTCCACAGATAAGCCATGATACTGGTCATGTCCAGACATCCCAGACACTGACAATCCTGGGCCAGGCCCTTGGCTGGACATCTGTGCCTCCCATGGCACATGACACGGCATAGGAAGGAGCCATGCACCTGGTGTAGTCAGGAGCCATGGGGCCACAGGGAGCAGTCATGGGCCAGAGCCTGCAGGTCCCTTTGTAAGCAGAAAGTCATTACTTCTGCTTCTCTCCCCACAAGGCATTGCTTGGGTTAGATGGGACCTTAACTATCATCTCTTTCCAACCCTCCTGGCATGAGCAGGGACACCCTCCACTAGACCAGGCTGCTCAGAGCTCCATGGCCTTGAACGCTGCCAGGGATGAGGCATCCACAGCTTCTCTGGGAAACCTGTGCCAGTGCTGTGCCAATGACTAAAGATTTTACTCATTAAATGGTATATTAGATCACCTTGGAACAGTTACAGATTTTGCGGCAACAGCGACAACGACAACAACAAATTATAAAAGAGCAATACACTCAGGTTTTTAAAAGCACTTTGTGACGTAGTTGCCATCTGCCTTGCTTGAGACAGGAAAATCAACAAATGTAAAAGTCTCGAGGCCTAAGTTTTTTTGATGTTGTTTAGAAACTAGATATGAACGAAGAAGTTCAACTGCACCCTCTCCAGGGCATGGCATGATAATTTGTGCAGCAGTTCATGCAGGTAGGGCTTGCAAGGAGGGCACACAGGGGCAGCTCCTTTCCAACCAACTGCAGAGCATCAAACAGGGGCAGTGGACAGATACAGTGGTTGGTGAAGAAGGGCACAAAGACATAATTTCATCCCCAGTCTTACTAGTGTACAGTCCCTCAAGTATGGTGTGGGCATGTGTCATGGACCGGAGGAAAACTTCTCTGGCTCAAAACAACCAGTTGGGATAACAATAGGGGGAACAGGTTGAGCTCTGTGTAGGTGGGAGCAGCAGCTGCTGCCCCCCCGGCCCCGGCGGCCTCATCGGTCTGCACTGGAGTGGCCTCAGTGACCATATGACTCTGATGAGAGCCCTGAGATGGTGGGAGTGACCAGGTGGCCTTGCTGCAAGCCCTGAGATGGATGCCAAAAGCTCCTGGCCCTGCCTAAAGTGCAGCACAAGTGTGCCATCACACTGGGACAGGCCCTGGGTGAAGGGAATGGATAAAAGGAAAGCAAGATGCAGCATGCCTCACTGCCCTGGGCTGCGGGTGGTGACAATCTACCTCTCTTTCTCATCTCTTTTTCTCTCTTTCTCATCTGCTTTTCTCTTTCTGTCTCTTCTTTTCTCCTTTGCAACATATTAAGTTACAAGTCACACTGAGTAATGTCCCCTTAATAACTTGCTAAGTGCCTCGATCAGTGCAGGCTAAGGCTTTGTTCTCTCAAGGTACACTGAGTTGAAGTTTGCAGTGTGTTTGAATGCTGTGAGGTTTACTGACTTCCTTTTGCCAAGGACCCAAAGTTTATAAGTAAAAATTATTTCTTTTTTAAACTCCCGAGAACTGAGTTTTTTCTCCCGTGAACTGCCCAGAGTAATTCAAAATTACCTTCCCCTCTGCCTGCCAAGCAGACTGGGGCATTATAACATGCTGCAGAGCTCATTTACCTCTAGGTGCTGGAGCCACTTCACCAGCTGTGCCAGAGCCAGCCAGACTGTCTAAAGGTAGATATAGCTCTCCAGGTCTCAGGTTGCCAAGAATTACCTGATGCCTCTCCATGGACCTGAGACTGTCAGTTATTCCTTTTGCAGGTGTGCTGTGGTCAATGAGCCATGTCACCAGGGGAAGGAGCTAGAGCAGGAAGTATAAACAGGCTCTGTGAGAATGAGGGAGAGATGGATAGGTTAATCCCAGAGATGCTGCAGTGTCAGAAATCTCTAACCTCCACTGAAGTGGAGATGCAGGACTCAGAACCCTGACAGCCAGAGGTCTGTTGAACATGAAGACTGCAAGCTGGTCACTGCCCATACTAGGATGAAGGCTTCTCCTTGTCCTGAAAATTTGAATATGATGAATAACACTGGTGCTTTTTACAACAGGTATGAGGTCCTGGTACTAGAAGGACAGTCAACTGATGAGGTGGACAAAGGTCCCTTTTTGGACAGAGGGGCCACCTGAAACAAGACAACCTACACCCCATGTCACAACCTCCTCTGTTAAGAAAATAAAGGGTAGCAGTCATTGGTGATGCCCTTCTGATAGGAATTGAAGGCCCAATATGTCAACTGGACCCAGTCCACAGGGAAGTGTATTATCCCTGGGGCCTGGGTAAGGGACATCACCAGGAAATTTCCCTGCCTGGAATGGCCCACTGATAGTTATCTGCTACTGGTTTGCGAGGTGGTCAGTGATGAAGTCTCAACAAGAAATCTGTGGACAATCAAGAGAGATCTCAGGGCTTTGGGACAACTGGTTGAGGGACCTGGAGCACAAGTGGTATTCTCTTCTATCCTGCCAATTGCAGAGATTGATGGGGCAAAAAAAACAGGAATATCATGCAGATGAACACCTGGCTTTGAGGCTGGTGTTACCAGCAGAAATTTGGGTATTTTGATCATGCTTGATTTATATAACACTGAGCCTGCTGGCAATAAACAGGGTCCACCTGTATCAAAGGGGGAAAAAGGATCTTAGCTCAGGAGTTAGAAGGGCTCATTGAAAGAGCTTTAAACTAGATTGGAAGTGGTATGGGAATAAAGCCAGGCTCAACAGAAATAAGCCTCGAGGTGCCATGCTAATGTTTGAGGTGTGTTACCAAGGTCCTTAGGCCTGCTATATCAGTGGAGGTAGGGCAAAATGGGAACAAGGATTATTGATGTGTTAGAAATCCTGGAAGTACCCGACAATGGTCACGCAGGAATTAAGTCTGCTCCCTATGAAAAGGTGTCAGGGCAGTATGGGCAACAACCAGGAAGAGCTGGAAGACGAGGTGCAGCAGGAAAACATAGCAGCCATCACGGAGTCGTGATGGGATGACTTACATGACTGGAACTCGTTACAGAACTGATCTTTTTCCCAGACAAACTGGCACCTGTGAGATAGAGAAAGGCAATAGGATCACCACCATACCAGGATCTGGCCATGCCTGGAGAGCTGGCAGACCCCAATGTCTATGCCATGACCCCACTCCCATCCTGGGCCCCCACTCACAGGAATACTCAGAGTGGAAAATGATGATCACCCTCTTGCAGGTGTTGGAGGGCATCTGGCACTGAAGGGCACCATGGGCTTCTTCAGCATGAATTCCTCCATGTCCTGCTGCTGCAGCAGGTTGACAGCATCCTGGGGCAGAAGAGGAGGCACCTTCATCCATCCCTGCTTCCTATTTCTTCCAGAGTGGCCTCAGTACTCTGCCTCCAGCCTTACCCCACCAACAACATCACCCCATCTACTGGGGCTGCATCAGCTTTTCTCTTTCCAGTTAGAGATTGACACCTCTGGGGGACTCAGCACTCTTTAGTGGGCTGCTCAACCTCCCTGTTGAGGCTTAGCACCTTTGAATTGGATACTCAGCACCATCTGGGAGAGGCTGATCAGCTCCTTGGGGGAGGCTCAGCACACTTTGAGGGGCTATTCAACCCCTCAACAGGGACTCTTCCCCTCTTGGGTGGGGCTGCTCAACAACACTTCAGGGATAGTCCAACCCCTCAATGGGCTGAGAACCTTTGAGGTTTGGTACACTCCCACCCTATCCCCAGCCCTGGAGGCCACAATGGTGGTTCTGACCTTGATGTGGCATTCCTTGTACTCTAGGGATAGCTGCAGTCCACACGATGACGTAGCTTTTGATGAAGGGCAGGGGTGCCTTCCTGCCCTCAGCAATCCCATCCAGCAGGTCAAGGCAGAAGAGGCAGGTCCTTGCCCTGGGAGGTCCTGGGAGGTGTCTGGGAGGGTTTTCTGCTGTTCTGAGCTGTGTCCCAGGGCTTCAGGAGCAGCCAAGTAACCCCACAGGGAAGCTGCAGACCAGGATGGCTGGACGTGGGTGGCTGTTCCTCACTTCAAACAGCTGCAGGGTTTGACCCTTTTCTTGACCAAATCTCTGGGCATCAGGGCAGAAATGATCCCTTCCTGTACACACCACTTCAGGCAGCAGTAGCCCTCAAGAGTTTGCTCCTTTTTTTGTCTCAAATGCCAAGGGCCTGGCCTTTAAACCTCCCTTAGACACCCTGAAATCCTCCACACCAGCAAAGGGCAGGCTTGGTGCTGTGGGGTGAAAGCAAACAGACTTCCCTTGGGCTTCACAGCTGCTCTCAGCCCCCTTGGTTGCAGAGATGAAGTGTCCCTCCCTGGGCTCCACTAAAGCCCTTGGGATGGCAGCAGGGTGGGGGATGGACAGGGA
>NW_008669718.1:9354-15952 GCF_000695815.1 Acanthisitta chloris
CTATAATCTTTTGAATGAAACAAAGGCCAACTCCATCTTTCAATTCAGGGGTCTGCCAGCCCCCCTTCAGCTTTACTGAGAGTGGGGGTTGATCTTACCCCCTCAAAGCCATGCTGCCCACTGGTCCAGCACCATTCCTAGAGTAGAGTTCTCCTGGGCCAGTGGCCCCCCCTGCCCTCTGGGCTCTCTCTCCTGGTCCAAACCCATAAGATTTTGGCTTTACAGCCCAGCAGTGGAGTCAGGTGCCACATTCCCTACCCAGGGCTCCCCAAAGCCTGACTCTGCCAGCTTGCTCACAGTGCTGGTGTGCTTGTACTGTGTCCTTGCCCTACTCTGCTTCCCTCTCCCCTGGCTGTTTTTGGGTGCCAGGGGAAGAGAGAAGCAGAAATAGCATCTGATTGAGGAAAGCTGGTTGCAGGAGAAGGAGGGGACAGGACAGACAGTGACTTAAAGGTATTTTTTCAATGTGTTGGATCCTGAAAGTTTGTCCTGATAGCAGCAGGTGGGAGAGACAACCTCACTTTGTGGGATGGCAGGGATGGAGTTTGGTTGCTTGAGGGGCTTTTTGTTGGCTTTTTAAAGTCTTTCTTTAGCCAAAACCTTGCTGGGAAACACCAGCCCACCAAGATTTGGGTGACAGTGGAGAACAGGGGATTTCCTCAAGGTTCTGGGCTGCTAAAACACCCTGGGGAAGGCACTCTGGGTCCTGTGCACAGCACCCTAGGGATGGGTCTCTCACAGCAGCACTGGGAGCACCCAGGCCTGGCCCTGCTTGGACACCGTACAGCAACTGCACTTCGAGGAAACTCAGCACTCTCTCCCTATTGTTATTGCAGGGTCTGCCCCATCCATTCCCCCCACTTCATGTGCACTCTTGTGTGCTCAAGCCATGTGCTGGGAGCTCAGGGACATTTGAGCTCCCTCAAGGAGCACCAGCAGGGCATCATGCTAGACCTCATGGGGATGGCTAACCCCATAGGTGCCCAAATCATCTTGCCCCCAGTATCCAAGGAGCCCAAGGACCACAGCACCACCTGTGAGAATCTGCAATACAGCAGGTCCCCCAGCATCCCTGGGGTCACCCCAGCCCTATTCCTATCTGAACTGCCATTCCTGCCTGGAAATAACTTGATCTCTATTTGCTGGTAGTTCACTTATATCTACCTCTTTATCAGGTTGCTGAGAATATAATGTAGTTTTCAAATAGGCCAGTGCCAGGAACCTGAACTCTGCAGCCCGGAAAAACTTGCCAAAATCTGAAGTACTGTATGATATACTACTGGATAAAGGCTTGTAAGCACCTGGAAACTTTCAAACTTCACACTTAAAGGACACTTGAAGGACAGCTCAGTACACAAACCTCTGTCAGAGCATTCCTTTACTATTTAAACTTATGCAGGAAGCATTCCAAAACCAGTTTTCACTGAACTCTGCTGTAAGGCATCTTGGCATAAGGCCTAGGATGGGTAAAAACCAAAACCCACAGAGAAAGTTGGCAAAGAGATACAAATATGAGTAATAGTTTGAAGTTGCATATAATTTTTACTAAGTCCAAATATTGCCAAGGGCCAAACAAAAAAAGTACCTCATTAACATCTAGATGGAGGAGACAATGAGCCAACTAGCAGAACTATATAAAATGGATTTAAGCTTCAGAACAAATGTTTATTAGAATGAGCCAAGCATTTAAGCAGAAGTTCCAGTTTCTTTTAAGACAGAAAGTCTACTTGGAGCTCTTAATGATACTCTGACTCAACAAGTTACTATGCAATCAGTTTACCAAGAGACAAGGAGGTACTCTTAAGTGTAAGGTGCAGGCATTTAGCACTGCTCAAGGAAGGAATGGGGTCAAAAGTAGCATCAAAGGGTGTTGTGACTCCTAACTCTATAGCAAGATGGTGATAAGCAAAGAGCAGATTACATACCATAATCTGACTGGTGAAATGAATGGATCTGTGGCACATCAATTAAGTTATCTGTCACTAATGTCTGTATATTCTCTTGAAGAAGCATCATCCAGTTCTTCCACAGTCTAGAGAAGCCGCTGTACAACTGAGAGCCCCTATTTGCACAGCAGCTCCCAGAATAAACCACCTGCCAGAGAAAAGATAAATCATCCCTCAAATGTAATCCCAGGCCCAGTGCAAGAAAGCTGATATAAACTGGTTCTAACTAGGGAGAGACATTGCCACAGATGTGAGAGCTACAAGCAGAAGCAATACGTGTCTGTCTTCTGTGCCTAAATACGGAAGAAAAACTAATTTAACAAAAGCTTCCCAGTAAACTCAGATTCAACTAAACAGTAAAAACCCCAGATAGATACCAAACCAAATACAATGCTTAGTGCATAGCTACCTGCAGTAACCAGAAGGTGAAGAGAATGTGTTTTAAAATGTGGACTTTCAACTACAGACAAGAACTCAAATCTCTTGAGGTTTCTTCAAGCCATTAAGTTAAACCTTGCTCATATTGTGCTGGAAATGCATAAGACCTCGCATTTGTCTAGCCTGCTTCTGCTCTAAATCATGAGCATCACATTACCATATTGCACAAAGATGTCTCCAAGTCTCAAGTTTACCTCAAGGCTCAAGAAACTGCAAGGACTGATGTTAAATTTTCCAACAGCTTCTCAGCTCATTTGAAGCAGAAAGAAATCTGCTGTCTGACAAGAACTCCTGCACACACACTTTACCTATTTGCCTCTATCTGAGAGAGGCCCCTGCATCTTTTGTTGACACTGGTGTCACAGTCAGGGCTCCTGGAGCTGGCAGGTTCATCTCTAAGTGCCTGAGGGAGCCACAGGGTCGAGCCTGACACCTAGTACCCAGGCCATTAAATATCTTGGGTTTTCACACACATCATCTTTTCTGCTGAAGAATGATACATTAGCTAATGGGAGCCTTTTTCAGCAGGTAAACTAAAGGTCAGCTTCTAAAGTGAGGGAGGCTTTTGCAAGCTGCATTTGTCGCCTTTCATTCTGTGGCACTGATGACAGTTCCGCAGCACTTCCATCCTGGGAAGAACATGTAATTACACACAGCAGCAGTGTCCCTGCAGTGCTCCTGACAAATAACTAGTGAAAAAAAACATAAACCAAGACACAGAAAAAATCCCTCCAAAACCCAAACAAAAACCTCACATCCCTATACATGCTCTGCTCCTCTAAACAGAAAGGGATGAGAGGGCACCCGTGGCAATGTCATCGGTCTTTTCAAACCTTAATGATTCTGTTATTCTGTGATTAGCCTTCTGTTCAAAAATATGGAAACAATTTTAGGATTAGGGACCATCCGAGTCTCTATTTCAAGTAAAAATCCTCTATGAAAGATGTTTCTTTTTGCTCTTGCTAGTTTCCTGGGTAAGAAAGAAAAGACATCTTTCCCTCCTTGGGTTAAAGACATCGTGTGGATTTGGGGAATTCTTTCTTAATGCCACCCTAGATAAAAACAATTGTGTGATAAAGATAAGAGCACAACTGAGGTACCAAGACCACTGCCCTACAGTGTATAATTTTGGCTTTATTTGGGAAAGAAATTTTCAAAACTGGAAATGTATCTCATTCAAAGTAGCTGCATTTCAGGAACATCCCATCAATGTGCATCTTCAGAGGTGATGTACTTGGTGGTGGAAGTCATCAGTGACAAGATTTTCACTGCCCTTAAAATAATCTGAACCTGTCCATCCCCTTTCAAAGCTTCAAGCACAGCACATCTTCCAAAAGCTGATAGCATCACTGGTCTTTATTTCTGTCTCATTTCTATTGGTGTGTTTCCTGGCAGTCCAGTGGCATTTCTCTTGGGCTGTGCAGCTGTCCAGGCATTCCTCCTAATGGAGTAACACAAAAGAAACCCTAGACAAAGTATAACTCTGTATTTTGGAGATGGAGAACTTAATGTTATCAATTGACAGCTGTGCAAGGCAAAAAGAACACCAAAGACTTCTGTATTTTCAGTATTTTTATTGGATGTATATAAATATATGCACACCTTTTACATAAGTGAATCACTGTGATTTGGTTATTTGAGGGTTTTTTTTTTCATTTTTCTCGTTTTAGCTACATACTTCACTTCCAATTGTACTGACCAAGCAAGACATGCAGTGGTGGCAAGAGGACTAGATGTTGCAGTGGACCTGTTAAGTGTAGGTTCTGCTAACAGAACAACCTTGTCCTGCAGCCTCACAGGGTTATTTCTTAGTCTTTTTCTAGATTGTGGTCATGATGCTAAACATTGCTTTTTGGAGTATCTTGCCCAGCACACTTTTTGACTGAAGTCTGAATCTCTTCAAAACAGAGATTACAAAAAAATCACATGAAAAAAAATCTATCCCATGGAAAGAGTAAAATGACATGTCATCATATGTCCAGTTCATCATAAGCACCCTCCACTGCTCACATAGTAAAGAACTACATAAATAAACATAGTTCATGTTTAAGTGTAAATGGGCATAGTAAATAAAGTATTTAAATAAACACAGTAAAGAAAGTAAACCCTTGCAATAAAAATCCAAGAAACATACTCATATGCAAAAAAATAGAGCTGTACAACTCATGACAAATCGAGTCCATAAACTCCTTTTCATCTCTTCTGTATACTCAGCCTGGGAAGACAAGGCTAAACCTTGAAAACTCAAGGATTAAATAAAAATAAAAAACAAAACCCCACCCTACCAAGGGACTGCAGTCCATAATCAGAATTTTTGAATTCTACACTACCTTTCTTTACACGTGTAAGATAAAGACAGGACACTGAGGACCTCAGGCACAAGCCTCTCCGCAGGGACCCCAGGGGCTCTGGGTACCAGTTCGCCCAGGCTCGCTCCAGCAAAGGGCATTGCTGCTCTCTGGTGGCTCCTGGCAGGAGAACCACCCTGTGCTCTGCTCCCTGGAGCTAGCTCAGGGGCTGCAGTCCATGGATGCTAACCAGGGATGCTTCCCTCACAGGACAACTGACCTGCACCCGTGCAGCTGAGAGAGCTACAGCATCCCAGGATCCCTAAAATATTACAGAAGAAAGAGATGACCACCCATGCTGACTGACCCACCCTCTCAGCCCAGTAGCACAAGTCACTCTTACCATGGCAAACTTTTCAAGAGGCAGCAAATTGCAGGGAGCTGTACTCACACTTGCCTGTGCAGGCCAGAAAGCTGCTTCGTTCTCCTCCTCTGGACTCTTTTCAGTTGCTTTGTGTAAATTCCCTCATATATCTCCAAGAAAAAGCATTTAATGTAGCGTTACAAGGAATGGGGGAACAAACTAGCTCTATCAAGTCATTTCTTTACATGAGGACACACAGAGACTTCAGGGCAGCCTTTGTTGGCCCTTCACACTTGTGGAATTCATATTTACAATGTTTTTCTTCATCTGAATGGGGTTTCTTGTGAAGTCTTTCTAACGTATTTTCAGAAATGTAGCCCCCACCTGCCAGCACAGGCAGGAATTGCATTAAAATAGGCTGTGGTTTGATTACTACCATTTGTTTAGCATTCTTCTGGCAAACAGAAGGTTACATTGTGATGCTTAGTAAATCCCCTTTTTGTTTAGTGTGTGTCTGCATGTAAGTAGAGCCTTTCCTCATGCTTGTGTTGGCAAATAACCCCAGCACAGGCAGCTCGGTGTGCAGGCTAGCAGTGCAAGCTGCACGTTGTGCCCTGGATGGCAGGAATGGGTCGACCTAATAGCTAACAAAGGGCACGGGGAGGTCGGGAGGGGGTTTGGAAAGTGATCATCCTGAGACTCTGCAAAAGCCAGTGAACAGAGAGGGATCCCAGAGTAAATATCAGCGTTGGAACAGGCTAACCAGTTTAAGCTGTTCTTGAGTCCCTGTGCTATGAGTAAAAGTGTTCAGAAGGACCAGAGGTGTGGGAAACCTGGGGCTGAGCTGGAGAGGGGAACTGGTCTGACTGGGCGAGTGTGGGGTGTGCAGGAGTCGAGTAGAGCACCAGTCTCGTAACCAGAACCACCTACAGCAAAGGGGCTTCTGTTCCAGCAGTGACAGTCTCGAGTGTTAAAATTCCCTGCACAGGTTCAATATCAATTTTAAGGGTGGATTTGAGTCCTTCCATAGGGACAGCACTGTTTTCAGATTTGGTGACATTCCTGCAGGGGGTGGGATGGGATTGAAGTACCAACCCAGAGGACTGAGGGAGCTGGGGTTGTTCAGCCTGGAGAAGAGGAGGCTCAGGGGAGACCTTATCACCCTCTGCAACTCCCTGACAGGAGGTTGGAGTCAGGTGAGGGTTGGTCTCTTCTCCCAGGCAACCAGCAGCAGGACAAGAGGGCACAGACTCAAGCTCTGCCAGGGGTGGGTTAGGTTGGATATTAGGAAGAAATTTTTTTACAGAGAGAATGATCAGGCATTGGAATGTGCTGCCCAGGGAGGTGGTGGATTCACCATCCCTGGAGGTTTTCAAGCTGAGACTGGATGTGGCACTTAGTGCCATGGTCTAGTAACCACTATGGGGTTAGACTCGATGATCTTTGAGGTCCTTTCCAACGCAGATGATTCTGCGAATATTTATATGCAATGAATATTTATGATATAACGAATATTTCCACGTGTACATTCTTATTAAAGGAGATTAAAACAATTATATATA
>NW_008669719.1:0-7581 GCF_000695815.1 Acanthisitta chloris
CTCCCTTCCTCTCCCCTCCCCTCCCCTCTAGGGCTATAGTTTTCTAAATAACATCCTGCAAATCCTGCCCTCACCTACTAAGGCTATCAGGGCACATTAGTACCAAAATAATGGTCGTCTGGGGAGTGAAGCATGAGTCTAGTACTAGTGCTTGTCACCTTGTGAAGATGCTTTCTCTCTAGAGCTATGTATGACAGAGTTCTTACCAGAGCAAGTTCAAGAGGTCACTGAATCCATCCTCCTTGAGGCATGGCCAGCTCTACCTCAAGCTATTCAACATTCATTCATCTAACTTGCTCCTACACATGTCTGGCATGCCTGAGTCCTTCAGGCATCTTGCACCAACCTGCAACTTTCCTTACCATTTACTTGTTTCCTTTACTCTCATCTTTATGTCCTTCACCACAATCTGATTCCATTATTTCACTGTCTGCAGCAAACAGTATCACAGTAGTTCCTTTCTCTATGCTTCAGCCATTTATATTAAATCAGTCTGGTATTTGGTCCAGTCAAGAAATTAATGAATTTCAGACATACAACTATCCTCGTGCTTTTGCCTTGCCAGAAACATCCAAATCAGGATTATTATTTCATAGCCAGTCAATTCAAGCATTTTTAGGCATGTTTAGGCACACAAGCAAACTTTCTTACAGAGAGCTTTTGCACATTGAATACCCACACTGGTTAATGGATGCATTCAGAGCAAATCCTGTTTATTTCGGCATCTCTATACAAATGAAAGTCTGATTAGATGTATCTGCATAAGAAAGTGAAGATGGAATGACTGCAGATTTTTTTCTTTTTAAAATATTTTTCTCTTATTTTAAACTGCTTTGGCAAATCAACTATACATCTTCTCACTTCCTTCTAAAAGCTAACCAGGCAGCATATGCCAGCGTCAAAATTTCCCAGTGATCATTTGTTTCTCACATAGTCATCTCAAGCATGTAGTGGAAAGTTTGAACTGATACTGGGGTACAGTATTTGTTAATAGCCAGAATGATTTGACCATGTTGCCTTTTAAAAAACTCACAGTCCAGTCTACTTTGCATGGTGCCACATAGTATCAGTGGGTGCTGGAAGTCAGCAGAAATAAGTACAAAATGGGCTTTGGAGTCCTGTGTCTGATGCATTGGAGGTTAATGGATTGGTACTTTTCTGACCTTACAATTGTGGTTAATAAAATAATGGATGACTGATGAGTGAAAGAAGGGTTTTCAAAAATTTTGTATTTATTTTATTTTGGCTCCACATATGTGCTTAGGCAAACATAATCTGATCCTGTAAACAGCAGTTCCAGTGACAAAATGGTTTGGGAAGGTTTTGGGTAACTTTAGTTAAAAAACACACTTGCAAAAAAAATAAGCTGTCAGAGAGTAAATATTTAACTTTTCCATTTGTTTTCTTCTTTGCATGGAGTGTATATGGCAAACCTAATTTATAGCTGCTAATGTTGTAGTTAATGTCAACAGAGCTATAGTTGGAAAGAAAATTGCCCATAGTGTCATGATTTCACTTCCTTTTTATAATTCCTTCTCCTGGACAGATTGATTGTTCGTGACAACAGACACTGAAACAGACTGACTTGCCAGGCTGCTTGGAGTGTCGTACAATAAAAAGCAAGTTCTGGAATTCTGTATGGAAAGAAATTACCCATGGAAAGTACCCTCCGCCATGAGAAAAAAAAAAAGAACAAATCTTATGATCAGAAGTTAAAATCAGACCAGTACAAGTTACAATAAAGGGGCAAATGTTTAACAGATTAAACTAAGTTGGTTCCTGGAGATTTGCTCTCCTGGGACATGATAGGATGTTTTTGGAGGATATGTGATTGATTTAAGGTTAACTAGACTTGAATAAGGTGATTCTGCCCCTATATTCCCCGCTCATGGGACCCTGCCTGCAGTGCTGCATCCAGCTCTGGGGTCCCTAGCACAGGAAGGACATCAGTTTGTTAGAGGGAGACCAGAAGAGGCCACCAAGTTGATTGGAGGGATGGAGCACCTCTCCTATAAGTAAAGGCCTCTTTATATAGTTCAGCCTGGAAAAGAGAAGGCTTCTGGGTGACATAATTGAGGCCTTCCAATTCCTGAAGGGAGCCTGCCAGAAAGTTGTAGAGAGACTGTTTACAAGGGCCTGGACTGACAGGGTAAGAGAGAATGGCTTCACATGGAAGAGAGTAGGTTGGGACTAGATATTAGGAAAAAGTTCTTGACTGTGAAGGTAGTGAGGTACTGGCACAGCTTACCAGAGAAGATGTGGATGCCCCATTCCTGGAAGTGTTCAAGGCCAGGTTGGATGGGGCTTGGAGCAACTTGATCTAGTGGAAGGTCCATGGCAAGGAGTTAGTACACAATATTCTTGAAGGTCTATTCCAACTCAAACCATTCTGTGATTCTATAATTCTAAAACTCTATGAGTCTATGATTCTGTTATTCTGTGATGCAAGGAGTAACCAGAGCAATTCTGTGGTCTGTAATCTATAGATGGTAAGGATAGATGAAATACCTCTCTCTTACTTTTCTGTTGATCTGTGATCTACAGAGAGACTTGTTTCAGTAATCTCTCATTCTCAGCTTGACCAACACAAACTGGGGTCCTGATGGACATTGCCCTACATCTTGGAAGTATGGGCACTGTACAAAATACACATAGTGTGCAAATAAAATGTCCTTTTTTCACTGTCCTTTTGCACAGGGATGAGGGAGTGGTGAATTATTCCAGGCTGTAATACATATGTGAAAAACTATGTTTTAAGCAAAAAGACTTCCTGTGATAATACACATTAGGCTTGGTAATCAGTAGTAACAGGGTCAGTGCCTTTGAAAGCAACTCCGTGCAAAGTGCCAAAAAAGTGAAAGTGATTACCTTGAATTTCCATGGGAAAATGAGCATTCCACAAGTTCGGTCCTAGATTGTCTGTAGTCATGTTAAGAGTCTTTTTTTCTCTCCTTCAGCAGCAGGAGCAAAGCTGTGCTTGGTTATGTGCCTTCCTTATTGCTAAATCCATTTACATTGGGAATTGCTGGAACACAGAGGAAACCCACTGATCTGAACAGGCAAGAGACCCAGGATGTCCTGAGTTCTTGTGCTAAGCTTTGGCAAAAAACTTGACTCCTGTTATTTCCTCTTCTCCCTGCAAAGAGGTTAATTCAGCAGAAACAAGACTTCTGCATGCTTGGCAAAAGTCCAGAGATCCATTCAAACTTGTGGGCTTACTTCCCTGATGTTCAGGCCAATTGATGCATTCAGGCTGCACAATGAGTTGCAGATGTAGTGATCTCATGCACTACATTGGTAAAAAGCACAGAAACATTTATCCTGAAGTCCAATGTAAATGCAAAAAGATGGTTGCCTGAGACAGCAATCTGAACATCCCAAAACAGCATCAGAGCAACCCTCCTCCAGTTTAATCCATTGCTTTGTTGTTTCATGTTTCCCATCTGTGAAATGGAAACAATTCCACTTTGTCCTGCTTTGCCCCGAGGAACTGGAACGAGCTAGACCTTTTAAAAGGACTTTGAAGACAGATTATTGTTTTTCATTACTGTGTACAACACCATGAAGCAGAATTTCAGAATAAAGGTACAATTCTGCTTTGCCAAAATAGTAAGGCTAATCTTCCACCACAAGCATCTCATTGCTTTGTTAGATGGAAATCAACTGTGTTTGACAGAGCCATTTGTAACCCTTGTCAGTGCTGTGTGGTTCTGCACCACCAGCCTGGACCTGGTGGATTTTATTGTTTTCCCTTCTTTCAGTGCTCGACTATGTGTTGTGACTTTGACCTGGGACATTTCCTTTCTTCAGGAGGATTAAGTTCCAGTTGTTTTTCTGCTAGCAGTGAGCATCATTTGCAGACTAAGAAATATGATTTCCTTCTTTTGAAATGGGTCAGATCCTTTTGTTTTTTTAACCACAAACAATGGAGTTCAGAGAAAAATCCAGAGGCATACAGACTTGGGAGCCATTGTGGCTTCTGATGTGAAACAGGCCTGTCTAATACATTCAGTTCCTTGTCAGTTTTGAATGAAATGTCTAAAGTTTCATAACATCATATCAGTTGTACAAACAGCTTGTCCTTTTAAAGTACGTGTTTAAAATCTGCACTTGGGTTTAGTAAAGCTTAGTCTATTTTTATGCCTGAACAAGTTTAATTTTCTTGGGGTGGTTGAAAGAAGGTAAAAAATTAATATACCTTCTCTTTTTCTTGATTGGAGACAAGTAACTCCTATTTAGGAGCCATGTCTATGTCTCGTTCACAGCAATTAAGGATTTTACATAATTTGATATTCTCTTTGAGAAGCCTAGGAATTGGTTACAAGTTTCTACCCTTGTTAGATTTAAACTCTATTTCCTTTTAACCCAGGGGAATTAGTCTTGTTTGAAGTGCATGGATGCATGAAATAAATCACAGCAACATTGTTATGTCTCCTTTTAACACAGAGCTCTCAAGGCTCTTAATCATGTGCTCATTTTTCAGACCAGTTCTGTGAGATGGGTACAGTAGCTGTATCATTTCCAGAACTGCAAAATCCGTGTGCAGTAAAGCATACATACCTCTTCCTTCCTTCATCTGTAATGACTGTTACCTTGAGCAGGCAAGGAGCAGAGTCTGCTACCTGCACTTAGAGCTGTGCAACATCCAGTTTGATGTACTTTGTTTATCGCTCAAGCAGAGGGATGCAAGTGAAGCTGATCAAGGACATTTCAGAATGGTTGAGCAGTAGTAATTCCTGTGTAAATGCTTGAGATACCATTGATTTCAGTTGGCGCAGTTTCACCAGGCTGCATGGGTGAATGTCTGCTGCTTCGAGTCATCAGTAGCCTTAGGGCTTTCTCCAGTGAGGTGTGAGATGAGGATTTGAGAGTCAAAGAGCTTCAGCTCTGGCTCATCTGTTCAATCCAGACTTGCATAAGAGATGAAGGCTGTGTTTGCAAAGGAGACAACCTTCCTCAGTTCTTCAGGTAAAAGACTGAGATCTTACCAAGTAAGGAACCCAGGCTGTAGATCTCAACTGCATCAATCTTGAGCAGTGCAGCCCTTCATCAAGTATTTTTTTGTAGCATGACCACATGCCATAGGCAAGAGACAAAGCACAAAAAGCCTCGTAGAGTTGGTTGTTAAAATCTTGAGAGACAAATAGCATGATGGCTGTGGCAAGTTACCTCCTGCAGAAAAGATAATATTTGTTTATCTCAGTCAGGCAGAGGGATGAGCAACAGAAGCACATGGGGAAGCAGGTACTTTTGTAATTACCCAGAGAGGCAGCTCACCTTCACAGTCCTGCAGAGTTGGCTTAATGTGGCCACAGCAGCTATTGCACCAGCTGAAGGAACAGCAAAGCTGCCATGGCAACAGCTTCTCCTTAGGGTATCCCAGACAGGTTTCTGGACAAGCCAGCCCAAATTTTTCCTGTGCTTTCCACTGCTGCACTGTCCCTCCAGCCAGCTACAGGAAACAAAATCCAGCCGGTAAACTGAAATAGAGTAAATATTAATTAAATAGTTACAACTTTTCAGATATTACAAGCAGTAGAAGCAGCTGTCAAGTAGGGAGACACTTCCTCTGGTACATGGCATAGTCAGGCCACAGCAAGTCAAGCATGTTAATGATGAGACTGCCTTAAAGTACAGCCTCAGGGAGTGGCTTAAGTGATCTAGTCCAAAGTAATTTCCCACACAGGTGATTAAGAGATGAGAAAAGCCACAGAGCATTGCATTGATGGACAATTTCGCTACAGGGTTTTACGTGGTGAAGGCCTTTCCTCTCATGTAGTCCATGAAACACCATGGGAAAAAGATTCAGCATCATGCTTGATGGAAGTTCAAAGAATGCAGAAAGGCTTTGGACTTTTTTCCCCCAAGAGTGTGCTCAGCCTTTTTCTTTTTAATGAAGCTGTCATGCAGTGCTCAGTTTCATGGGTTCCCCCTTTCTCTAGACAAGCTCTATCTGTTTTCATTATTCATTAATTACCTTGGCTGGAACACAGACCTTTCGTTTAGACACTCATAGTAGAACATAGAAGAAATGGAAGTGATCTTTTGTTTAATGCTGCTTCTCATGGAACTGCAGGTATTGACTGATGCTACTCATGTTTCAGATATTCTCTGTGATGGGAAAAAAAAAGCCATACTCTCCCCTGAATGTCTCTGAATACCCCTGGAAGCTTTAAATCCTCCTCATAGTCAAATGGCAATTACTTAGTTTGTGGCTAATTTTATAAAAGAGATAAAAGAATGTTATGAGCGTGTAATGTGGATATGAATCTCAATTCTTCAAAACAGGGTTTCCAAAGTTCAAACTGCTTTTTTAAAAATTTAGCAATGAGTTACTGATGACTTTGCTAATTAAGATACAGTGTGAAGCACTACTTCTTTCTTGAAGAAAATAACATACATGCGCTAAAGATTTATTTGTGTAGATTTTAAGTCAGAATTTGCAGAAATACTATTCGTTTTTTCCAAGAAAAACAAGCTTTGAGCCAAGGCAAAAATGTGAAATAAATATTTTGAAAATATTTTTTTAAATTACTGTCTTAAGGAGTTAGTGCAACAACTGGAAGAAGAAAACAACAGACAGTAGTCCTGGAAATTTTGAGAGCCTCTGTGATTTCAAAAGTGAATCTTATGCTGTGTCGGCATTGATTTTTTTTTTAATTACGTAGACAAACTACCACATATATCAAATGTTTCATTTGTGCAATAGGTGTAAACATACTTTTGTCCTTTGTGATGTACTTTGAGATTCTTTGGAAAATGTGCTATATGAAGACTAAATAGTCTTAGAACATATATGGGTTTGTGTGTTGGAATAGGGAAAGGATGCCCAAATTGATTTAGAACTGAGAGGCATAAGTTAGGAAAAAAAAGGTATAGGAAAAATACGTCAAGAATGCTGTGCAAAAAGTCATTTGATATGTTGGATGAAGGTTTATATGCCCCTTATAGTGACAGGTAAGTAATGAAGTTAACTGCTATGATATTTTTTGGAAACAGAATAGATGACATTCTTAATAGGCTCAGATTGATTCTTAATAGTTCAGACCATCTGCTGAAACTATGGAATAATAAAACTAGTACTTGAATTATGACCTTCATCTAAAGCACACTAAACACTGGTAAAGTGTGTGGACATTTCTAAATATATTTTTTAGTTAGATAGTTTGAATAAAAGTAGTTTGTGCTGGGTTTGAGGGTAAGGCTCTGGCATGGTTGGCATTAAAACAAACCCAGTGAGGTTCCAGCTGTGTCTTACAGGTGCTTAACATTTTCACAATCCATTTAAGCCAGTTCCTCAAAAGCTAAATGTGCTAAAGTACCTGTATGGGAAAATGTAACAACAATAATGTATTTACAAGTAGCAGTAGTAGTTTTTGGTAGAGTATGTGTGCACATTTGTGCACATACAACAGTATCTTCTTACTCTGACTGATCAGAGTTCTTACATCACTGTATCATCCAAACAGTGGGTGGGGGACCATTTGTAACAGCATATTCTGCTCTAGACATGCATAGTGATAACAAAATGAGTTAAAACTGCCAAGTTCTTCAGGAGGAGTATTCAGTTTGAAGTAGGGA
>NW_008669719.1:7618-25649 GCF_000695815.1 Acanthisitta chloris
GAAGAGAGTTTTCTAACATAGAGACAACAGAACTGAAGAGCAGAAGAGATGTTTGTACGTAAAGATATCTCCTGTTCTTGTCCACCACAAAACAGCATGAAAATTGGCAGGAACCTGTTGTTTTCAATTGTATCTAGAAGCCACTCATAGAAATGTTGTCTGTATGACTGACTTCTTCTAGCATCTATGTATTACCATGGGGGCTTTTTATATGGAGATATTGTCAATTATATTCTTTCACTTTGGCTGTACTAGATGAAGTTCTATGAAAACAAAAACCTGGTCTGTCATATCTGTTATTTGATTGTGCAGTGCAAGGTGAGATAGGCTCCTCATCTATGATACTATAAATAATGGCAATTGAATAAGAGAAGAGATACTTGTGGCAAATGGCTACTTCTAGAACACTTAGTGTTCATGCAGCCCCTTGCATTTTTATAAGGGATTTGGGTAACTTCCCTCCTCACTGCCCAGCTTCTATCTGCAAATGTGGAGATTTATTTGAGATTTGCTGTGTTTACTGATGTAGAGGTTAAAATAAGTGAAGTCCATAAAAATTTATCTCAGATGATGATTGAAACTTGTTGGCTGTTGCAACACATGTATATATTGTAATGCCATGGAGCCCACATCAAAGACTGGAAACCTACTCCTTTGGAAATCTGAAGCTGCAGTAGCACTTCAGAGAGCACATACAGTAATCTCTTCAAAATAGAAACAGAATATTAACCAAGGGCAAATTGGAGCCATCAGTATTTTTTCCCAGTGATAGTGGTTAATCATTAAAACAAGAGGCCAGAGAAAGTGATGAATTCTTAATCTTTTGACATGTTCAAGATTGAAGGCCTACCTGAAGCAAACACTTTAGACAAAATTCAATGATTTCAACAAAATTTTAACTGGGTAAGAATTAAAGCTGTATGACATATGGAAGACAGATGATCTGCTAGTTCCTCTACATGTATGTTTCATTTCACACAACTTTAGATGTCTGAAGTTGGGTGCCTATGGTTGAACCAGTCACCCTGGGCTCCCTTTTTAGTCAACAGTAAGAAAGGCATCTCCAGGGAGCAGTCCATTTGACGTGCCTTAGATGCCTGTTTTAGTGTGATGTGGATTGTCCTCTGGGGTGCCTGGTCCTCTCCTTTGACAGCCAAGGAAGACAGTGGTGAATTGTTCACATTCTGGCATCTTATTTCTGGATGCTCAAGGAAAGGCACATCCCTCTGTTGGACACTTAAGAGTTGTGGAACAGCGGCCCCTAATTTATAGGACAGAGACCTGTTTTGTGGTAGTACTTGCATCGTTTATGAATGAGTTACTGTTTGAGTCATATTCCTACGTTGTTGAAGCATTTTGTGTTTTTGAAGGAGGGCCTGAGAGCATCCCTCATTTCTTTCGGGTAATATATGTAGATAGAGGTGGGCCAAATCCTGTATTACTCTGGTGTAAAGTCCCAGCACTCTCACAGATTTTAGTGGAATTATCATGCCTTGCATCTGAAGAATAAAAGGAGAAAAGAGCCATTTAGAAAGTATTAATCTGACTGCCACAGCAATTTGATTCTTTTTGTTGAACAGATAAAGAACAGCTCTGGAAAAAGTGCTATATATCATGGAGCATTTATAAAGCAAGGACTCTTAAGAAAATCCTTGTTGAGCATGTGGAGACAGTGTTAAAAACACTTTCATCTTTCATTTCTTCCTGTCCTGTAGTCATCCTGGCATAGCTCCAAATTCACTTCATCATTTAGTGTTGCTTGGTTTAGACCTGTGCCTCTTGTGTATTCCATCAATCACAGATTCCTTCGTAGAGTATCCAAATTCCTCAAGTCTAGCCCTGTCACTCAAGATGATGAGCCTGTCATCATGCTAGAGGTGTGTTCTGAGCTGTTTGGAGAAATGCTCAGCCCACATCTGAGGCAAGCAGCTGTGGTGTTTAACATTTGGGCCTAACCGTCTTAAACACCCTCCGTTATCAAGAGAAGGAATGAGTGCCTCTGGCAGGTTCCACAGCACTGGAAAGTCTGTTGTCTTTCTGTGGACCACAGGAAAGAAGATGTGTCCTAGATGTCCCAGTCATGTCCACAATGCAATGCAAGAAGTCTTCAATTGATGGTAATGGCTGATCTTGGACCACATCCTAGGTAGGAAGCTTTGTAGAGCATCAGTGAATAGACAGGATTCCCAAGGCAGAATGAGTTTGTCACTCTTTATATAATTGCAGAGAAGTTAAGTATGACCATACAGCAAGTCTTGGTCCCTGCCAGTTGTCTGTTATCAATCTGCCTTCTCCTGGTCTGTTTTTTCCTGGGTAGTTACTCTTAAGTGTCCAACAGCTGCAGACACCATGCACAGATTGGATCTCTGCACCACTGATCCGAAAGATAGCAATATGCTACCTACATCACTGGGCACACACAGCCTGATACGTGTAATGGTAATGGTGCAACCAGGTGGCACAGGAAGGGGTGGGGTTGTTATTACCACGTGGCTCTGCTTGATGCTTTGCCTGTGCAATTTGTAGGCTCCCATGACACTGTACCACAGGCTGTTTAGTTATTCTTTGGCTCCCACTCAGTCTGTAGAGAAATCTGATCCTCTCCAGTTATGAGGGACATGATACTCTTGTCACATCCAGCTGTTGTTGGCGTGGTAGCATGTGCATTGACTCACCCAATGGTGAATTTTCTATCTGTAGTAGCTTCTCCCAGGATGCCCATGTTAATACAGTGGTTGAGGTGAGTGTTAACCTGCTGGTTCCCTTGGAGGCACAAACCTTGCAGTGACTGGGTTTCCTGTGTAAAGGTTGCCTGGGGGAAATTCACTGTACACTGACCTCAGCTGTGGATACACAGGAAACTTTGCATGCATGCTTTCTGCTTGTAAAGATTCAGTCCCATTAAGCAGAGGTCTTTTTGTGCAGGGTTCTCTCCTGTGTGACACACTCCTGCTGACTCAACAAGAGCTTCACTTGCAGCACAGATACAGAGAATGCCTAAGGGGTCTCTTCAGCCAGAAATAAACAGTTAAAGCTTTTAGGATGATCTGTGAAACCTTGGCTCTGAAGTGACTTTTTTTTTTTCCCACTTTGCCATGGCTCACTATGGTCTGATGGACTGTGAACAGTGCGGAAATCATTTTATAACTGTAGCACTATTGTAAAGTTGGGGTTTTGCTCCTGAAAAAAATATTTTATTTTTTTATTTATTTGCTTTTAAATGAGTATAATTCATGTTTTTAGTCACTGAGATTTTCCAAAAGGGAAAATGGGAAAAAATTGGTGAGATTCATTAACTGACTTGAGGATATGAAAACATCACTGCCCCTCTTCAAGTAGTTCAAGGGGTTGATATCTTTGAATCATAAAATCATTGGATTGTTTAGGTTGGAAAAGATCCTTAAGGTCATCAAATCCAACTGCATATCTAGCAGTACCAATTCTACCACTAAACCATGTTCCTAATTGCCACATCTGTGCATCTTGAAGATACCAACATCCTCATGAGGACATGCACCGCCATTTAAACTCTTTTATGACTTGAGATGCTTTCTGATTGCTAACTCCTTTTCTGACTCAGGTGCATCGTTGTTAATAACAACTTTTATCCCATGATGATGCACATGTCTGCAAAATACTAACACCGTCTTGGGAGATGTAGAACATTTTCCATAGTCCAGGAAATGCTTAACACGGTGTCAGAATTCTCAACTGACTGCCTTATGCCCAAAGCCCCTGCTGCAACCGGAGGACAGAGCTGGGAGCAGTGTCAGAGAATTTTATTTCATTACTGAATCAATGGGTTCGTATTCAGAAAGTTAATGTTTATGATCTAAACTCTTGTCTCTTATTGATGATGAAAGCTTGAATTCAATAAAAGCTAACCTTCATTTACTCAGGAAATCTTCCTAGATGCTAATACTCCATAAATGAGTTGTTGTTTTTTAACTCTTAAAATTTAGTAAAGATTAGAATATATGGACTGTCACACCAGTCAAAGTCTTTTTATTGTCTTATTACAAGTTTCCATTTACTGACTGTAGCCAACACCAGATGCTTCAAAGAAGCATGCTAAAAACCACATAGTAGACAGCAATAGTAAACATAATTTGATCATAAGAAAAATAGATTTTATTCACTGCCTCCACTCAGTGTTCGGCTTATCTGCTGAGACATGAGCAGTGTACATCTTATTGCACATATATATTTAAAGTGACAACAATTTGCAAAATAAGGGACTGGAGTTTGAAAGGTCTGAATGAGATTGCAGCATTATCTCCTGATAGGATGGATGGGTGACATAGACCAAGTGACATCATCATTTTCATACCTCCATTTCCACACCAAAATACCATCAAAGATCTTTACGCTTATCGTGCTCCTGAAATCAAGGAAGTAAAGCTGTGCTAAAAGAGCAAGGGAAGGTTTTGGGAAAAATCAGACCTGTATCATAAATATGAACAATTATTACAAGAAGGAGCTATGATAGAAGTTTAACTAATGTAAGGGAACACAATGTGCTGTGCTCTTTTTTGGATTGTCTACTCCAGGCACTTGGCAGTCCTTGTGTGTGAACTGATGGGTGTGCAATAAATTTGGCTGTTTTTTCTGCGCAGTCTCTTCCATGCAAACTCTCCACTTATTTGCATGGATCCTTCCCTCAGTGGGGAGAGACATGCACTGAAAACAGAAACAGAAAAATCCCCCAGGCAGTCACTTCTGATCATACTATTCACTGTTATAATTTTAAAAACAGGAACACAGAAGTACAAACAGAAAGTCCTTATTCTGTTTATCTTCCTGCAGCCATCTCAAGAAACAACCTTTCATTCTTCCTTTGTAAAGAGCAAGTTAGGAAATTAGTGACATCTGAAGACAAGACATGGGTTACTTATCCCAGACTTTGTTTGAAGGTCACCTTGCAGTTTTCTGGGGTTCAAATATGTTTTCATTATTCCTTTTTTCAACCTTGGTGGTTGTTTTTTTTTTCCTTTTTCTCTCCCTTAAACTAAATGACAAGTTACGAAACTTTGTGGTTTTCTGGTTCTTAATATGAGTATTGAAAAATGATAATATGCTGAATGCATGTGATGGAGCGCTCCCTCCTCCCACTCCCAGCTCCCTTCCCGTCAGCTGCTGTGGCTCTTCATTGCATTTAACCACTCCCAACTTTCAGAATATGCTGGTTTCCGTTCTCAGACCTTCTTTGTCTTTTCTTGCAGCTGTTTGTTTCACAGTGTGGTCAGTGTTTGTGGAGTAGATCAAACCCACTTCTAAACTCTCTTCTCTTTCCTCTCCTTTAATCTGCAAAGGTCACAGAGCTCCTGGGGGTTCTGTGCTCACACTGGGTGGTATTAATAGGGAGAAAGGGAAAACATTAATAGAGGATGAATGAAGCAAACTGCAGAGTATCAGCAAGCTCTGGTCATACACCGAGTCAGAGGGCAGAAGAGTCAAATCAAGCTTTTAAGATACTTCTGGTGTATTTAGGAAGGTGATAGATAAATAGTATTACAAGATCAAAAGCACTCATTTGCCACTTGAAACGGAAAGGGACATAGTAATCTTTCAAATGTATGTGTTTGGTTTGGGGGTTCTTTTGCCTGATTTCAATGAGCTGGTGTCCAGTTTAGGGGAGAAAAACAGTCTTTCCACACAGTTTGTAGTATCTTACTTTTGTTGTGAAAGGCAGTGAAGACTCAGGTACCACTTGAGAGAGGATACCCACAGTCTTCTGTAGTGGTGCATGAAAAAGTTAATGTTTGTCTCTATACCACAAAAACACAGAATTATTTATGTTGGAAAAGACCTTCAGAATCATTGAATTCAATCTTTAAATCCTATTCTGGGCAAGAAACTGAAAGTTCAAAGTGCAGATAAACTTCTATGAAGTAATATTCTGCATGGCAGTAGTCGTACCTGGACAAAAGCAAATCTAAGAGCCTAGGCTAAGCACAAAGTGTGGGCAAGCCTTAATTTAGAGTTTCCCAGATTAGATTTCATTCCACTCCTGCTTATTCTCTTCACCTAGAGAAAGGACACAGTGCTTCCAGCAGCTGCCAGGGTAGTATCAAATAGAAAATGTGTCTGTGCCAACATGACTTGAGTGTAGGTTTTTCTGGAATATTCCATTGTAAATTCACTGGCCCTTACAGAATAAACTGGTGGAGAGTTAAATATCTGTTTCCTACATGGATTAGTTTCTGTGCAAAACACAAGTGCCTTTATAGAATTTATTTTTTTTTTGCTTTTCAGTGAATGGTGGGAGTGGGGCTTGTGTACTGCCTTTCAGGTGAGAAATGTGCTTGTGATTCTCCTTAGAAACTGCAGTTATGAAATATCCCATAGAATTATTCATGTATTTAACATGAAGTGATTTTCCTAGAATATTCTTCCCTTTTCAGAATGGTTTCTAAGTGGTGTCTAGCAGTTTACAGTCCAAGCTGGGAAAATTATATATGGGACAAAGCAGTAAGTGCTTATTGTAGTTTTTAAGGTCTTACAAACTCTAATAAAAACAATATAGAAATGTTCGATATTCATTATGGTTCTGCAACCATCTTGGAAGTGACAAAAGGCACCAAAACTATTTTATTCAGTAGTATCTTGGATATATGCATGCAGTATATTGTTTCAACAGTGTCAAAACTGTGTAGTGACTCTAATTCATCCATAGTAGTAATTCAATATTATAAATCTTTCCAGGAAAAAAAAAGTAAATATAAGCCCACATATGCTCATTTCAGGCCCTTGCAGGATCTAAAAAAAAAAAAAAAAAAAAAAAAAAAAAAAAAAAAAAGAAAAAAAGGGAAGGAGAATATCACCCTATGTATTTATAAAATACTGCCTCTCTTGGTCCTGGCCTGTAGTTTTCACTTGCAGGCAGTACTACTCCCTTCTGAATGCCTTATGTTATTTATATGATAAATAATAAAGTGGTGTGCCATCAAAAAAACATGACCCTATACTTGCCATAAGTCCAGGTAGTTCCTTTGGATATAAAGATATAAAATATTGGCATCTGACAGACTGGCTAATCCTCTTGAATGTTTCTATAGATGCAAACAAAAGGAAAACAAAATACCGAAGAAATAAAACTAAAGTCTATCAGTAGTCTTGGGAGATGAAGTCTTATCCTAAAAACAGTGATCACTCTAACCTAGTCCATGAATCACAGCACTTCAGCCTGAAGAGTCACATTCCGTGTTGACACAGACCTTCAGTAGTCCCATTAAATGTAATGGGGTTGCACAAGATGTAAATCACTGTAAAATATGAACCCTGATCTAATTTCTTTCTCTGAGATGAATTGCTTCAAAGCAATTTTTTCTTGTTTCCTTCTTCTCTAAAATTCTGTTACAACAGAATTGAAAAGAAATTTTTTAACTATCAGTACTCTTGAAAGAAAAGCTGCTGTTGTCTCACTATACACTTTGAAATTCTACTTTGAAACACCGGAAGAGGTTTCTTGTTTGAGCCTGTGTCAGCTGTGGGGTTTATTGGACGACATACTCATGGCTGGACTGATTTTAGCAGTGAACTAAAAAGGCAGGAACAATTTATGTGTCCATATATTGGAGTATGCTGGGAAGTTATGTGTGGTGAAGAGCTAGTGATCTGTTGCATTATTTCATGGTAATTAGGAGGGAAATGACCCTTCTGATGGCAGAATTGAATTATGGTTGTGAATATTCAGTTAGGACCATTGTACCTATTGTAAGGAGTGACTGGAATGGCCTGAAAGGTATCTTGCCAAATGTGATATTTATAACTTGGTGAGTGGTGGATTTCAAGCCGCTAGCAAGAAAGGATAACACATATCACTGGAAGAACATGTATGTCTCTGTATGACAACTAGAAATTAAATGCAATAAATCTACTTGTCTTTGCCTTTTTGTTACAGAATCACAAAATAAGTTAGGTTGGAAGGGACCACAGCAGGTCATCTGGTCCAGCCTCCCTGCTCAAGCAGTGCCATCCTAGAGCACATGGCACAGAACTTCATCCAGATGGTTCTTAAATATCTCCAGTGAGGGAGAATCCGCAACCTCTCTGGGCAACAGTACACAGTGTATTGCACTGTAAAGAAGTTCTTCCTCATATTCAGGTGGAACTTCCTGGACATAACTTCCTGTTCATTACCTCTTGTTTTATTGGTTTGCACCACTAAGAAGAGCCTGGGTCCATCTTCTTGGACCCATTCATAAACTTGTATACATTTATGAGGTCAATTTTTACTTCATCTTCTGTTCCTAGAAAAAGCTTCTTGTACCTACACAGCATGAAATATAAACAATTTGAAAAGCAAAACCAACTGCAAATCTTGCTGATCTTGTTTCTACACATATAAATGTAAAATTGCAGTGAGTAGTATTCTGCTTTGTACAAAGGATATTTTTTCAACCGCATTGCGTGGTCACGGAGCTTACATTTTTTTGAGCGAAACACAAAGATAGAGGGTTTGTAACATCACATAAAGGGTTAACGGCATTTGTATTTTGAACATGTGTTTAAAGATACCATGGTAGGTTTTTTCCATGCAGAATATTGCACTAGGTCACCACTTGAAGGCATTAAATGTTGGACAATCACATTTTTCCTTACTGACCACTTCATAAATGACCACATGAAAACTGAGGCATATGGTATTATGAGGATAGTGGGCTGCATATCCCTGTGCTACTGAAAAATCACTAAACATCCTCATAACTGTTTAAAACAATCCCAAAATAGTTAATTGGTAACACAGGTGGCTAATCGGAAAATGTGTGGTGGGTGGTGATGGTTTACAGATTTCATCAGTATGCATTTGGGATGACTTGCATAACTGATTCATGGCCTCATCACCCATGATTAATGTGCTATAAAGTTACAGGAATTAAAGCCTCTCACTGGCACTCAGTGAAGCAGGGGCCTTGCAGAAAAGAGCAGTGTGTGGCCATGTAATTATAGCCTGTACCATTAATCTGCTTGCAGAAATGAACTTAATTGAGGCCATGCTCACAAACTCATCAAGCCATGAGATCTTTCAGGTTCTTTTCTTTGCTAGTGTACTGTTTTAATGACAAAAAATTTATGCCATTTATTAGATATACTTATTATATAGGTTGTATAAACCAATGTGATTACTTAAAAGTTCACATGCATAAATAGTTGGGGAGATTGCTATAGGTAGTGCACAGTTCTTCCTGCATGCCAGTTTGCTCTTCTTATGTAAGTGATACTATTTCAGCTACTTTTATGATGTTATTGCACTTTCTCTTGGTCCTTGGATGCGAGGGGTTAAAGCACTTGATTCAGTTAAATATGTGTGTTTCCACTGTATTCAGGTGGTCTGAGAAGACCTGAACTATACCGGCCCCCTGTTATGGTAGACACTGTGAAAGACAGATCCTGCTTGTCAGAGCTTATAGACTAAAGCCAAAACAGAGGTATGCAGCAAGAGAAGGAGAGCATTACTATTTCTGTCCTTTTGAACAGAAAATCACAACATTTGGAACAACACTCTGCAAAGTCTTATTTTCTTCTGAGAACAGTTTTTTATCCTTAGACTTCAGACATAGCCCATGGACCTTCAGAGCACAAGTTAGGATTTTCATTGGCTTAATCATTCTATGGAAATGCCTCTTTTGCTCTCTTACTGACCACAGACATGCCACTGGGTGACCACTGGCTATATTCCTAGATTACGCATCTTGACGAGGGAATGAGCCCAGCTCCTATTAAATCAATTTCTAAATGCCTAAATAGGAACTGATCTCTTCTGGTGTTTTGGCTGGTAATGATCAAATTCCTTGCTCAAAGTCAGACCACAAGAGAATAAGAGGAAGCAAGAGGTTTTATAAATGCCTATCCAGTGTCTTAATCACAAAATCTTCTTTCCTCTGAATAAGCTTTTCCTTATCCTTCGGGCTTGATTTTCCAGTAAGTTAAATAAAGTCCTTTATCAATACTTATACAGCACTTGCCAGTAGTAGTTCTACTCTGATGGGGAGTAACAGTTCATTTACTCTTAATGGAGATTTCTACATTTTCCCTTGACAGGGAGGCTGATAGCCAACATATGACTCCTTTAAACTGTTAAGTATTTAAAGTATTGCAGCCATATGAGAGAAGGTAGGGAAGGGACAGTGACAGTGAGAAGAGGGCTGTGCTCTGGCTCATAGTCAAGAGCCCCCTCTCTGATTTCAGATAAATCCAGAGGACTGCCCTACCATAGCTGGAAGAAAGATTGATCCCTGGGATCATTATATTCACAATCTTGCCTTGTGATCTTCATGAATTTCCCTCTGAGCACAGAGGATGAGCATCCTAGTGGGATTACCAAAATGCTTTTTTTGGTATGACTGCTTGGTTCAGAAGGAGGCAGAGCACTGTGAAGTGCCCACGAAGAACCAACCATCTGAAGGTTTGCCTTTTGAAAGATTAACTTGCATTCTACAGTTTCAGGGTTTTTTTCCCCCCACAAAAGCTGATTTTAATGGCTCATGTTTTAAATGCACACTGTTTAATTATTTATGCATCTTGAGCTGTATTATCTGTGTTTGGAACTTTTGCTGTGGCACTAACCTTTTCATTTCACACCACTGAAAGCACATGCTGCACTATGTACAAAACAGCGTCTAAAGGTTCCCTGGAGACTGCACGCAGAAAGGGTGTAAGGCCTGTTTAAGCGTGTGTGTGAGAGGGGTTATTTGCTTGATTGCTTTGGCTGGTAACTCAGGGAGTGTGCTAAACCCAGAAGAATCCCTGCAAAATGGTTTCAGACTCCAAAATTAGATTTTACTATGTGCAAATTTTAATTATGCCTTCAAAAGAAGTCTCTTCAAATGCGTTTGCTAATGCATGTGTCCCAGAAATTGTGTATGGATAGAAGTGGTTTCAAAAGCACTTGAAGCAAGTAAAAGACTAAGAAGAGAAGAATCACATGGAAGTCCTGTCCTTGTAAGCGTTCAAGGCCGGGCTCTATAGGGCTCTGAGCAACCTGGTAGTAGAAGGTGTCCCTGCCCATGGCAGAGTCTGTTGGAACTATATGAGCTGTAAGAACTCTTCCAACCCAAACCAGTCTGTGACTCTATGATTCTTGCTACAGGCTTTGATAATGCAACCACAGATAATGCCCTGGATTAATGTCTCTATATTTCTAATGCAGGGAAATTCAGGGGTGGGATCCTTATAGTCACTTACCTTGGTTAGAGACTTGTAAATGTGAGTTCATACACACATAGGTGTACAGGTCCAGCAGCTCAGTATAGTTACTAAAAACCACCATTGCTCAGCATCCTTGGTTTTGCTTCTTCTGACCATCAGAGATTTCTCAGACTTGTATTGGAGTAGCCTTGTTTTGACTATATACGATAAAATTCTGCAAGTGGCAGAATCTCCAGGATTACTGCTGAAACATGGAAGGGAAGAATGGGAAAGATGTAGAAAGATCACCTTGATGACTCTGTTCCTATCATTGCACAATTGCACCTTGTAGCATTTTCTCCATTCCCTATTGATTTCTATAGTTCTAAATGTTCAAAAAGTGGGTTTCCTGTTGCATTTGTGGACTGCCCTATAACTTAATACATCTTGCTGTCAACAGGTTCTAATATTAAGCTTGAGTTACCTTTCATTTCATCCCTTTCCTCCTATTTGTGTTGTAAAAAGTCAGCTGTCTCTTCAGCTGTTGATAGCACAGTGCTGGGACTGAGAGGGGAACTTTGCTCAGCATTTTGACATTCAACAGGCTGTGTTTTACAATGGAGATTGCACTGGTGTTATTGATTGCACCTGCACTTGAATATAAAGATTAGCTTAAAGAAGGATAGATGCTTCTGGTGTTCAGTGTTGGCCTCCAGGGAAGGGAAAGTTTTTAGATCGAGTCTAACTTAACTTTATCTTAGAGTATATTGCAATCAGACACTGTCCCTTTTCCATCTGTAAAGCAATCTGCAGAATCTGGGCAAGTTTTCTCCAAGGGAGATGTCACAGCCTATTGCAAAATAACTCTTTATTTTCCAGAACACTCTTGAAGCTCAATCTTTTCCCATACATTGAGTCCCTTCTCTACAGCACACAGCAGTAATGATACCTGCTCTGTATACAGTGTTTGTGAAGTTTATAAAGTTGTGTTTTGGTTTATTTTTCTTAACTTTTTCTTTTGCAAGAAAATGGGATCAGGGACTTTGAAAGCACTGGTGTTTATTCCAGGAGAAATCCATCCAAGACAAGTGAACTGTCAACACCTACTTCTCAATAAACAACTGTCAGGGCTTCGAGTAAATGAAGGCTGAATGTGTGGGTGTGTGTTGGTTATTTGATTACTCCATGAGTCTTCTCGTATCCCTAGTAACCTTCATGTTTTCTTTTGAGTTATACCAAAGCTTTGCAGTTATATTCCCCAAATGGTCGCTCGTTCCAAGACAAGATTGTTAGACAGCAGTCTGGCTTTGTTTGCTGGCCATGTTGCTGCAACATGGGCAGAAAATTTAAACAGGCACCTATGACCCTTCTTGTATGCTTCAGGAGGATTTTGTCCTGCTCTGATGCCTCTGAAGCTCCCTCACTACCTCCTGCCTTAAGCCTTGCTCTCCCAAAAGGGCCATATTTTAATTCTTTCTTTTCAGAATATATTGGTTGGAAGGGAGACATTTTAGCCCTTTTTTTCTTCAGTTCACTAACAAAAAACCACTGTTGCATTAGCCCTTGCTTGCCCAAGAAACAAGTAGGGATAGCACACACTTCAGATAAAACTTGCATCTTGTCTGCTGCTGACCTAACCTGCCAGCAGGGGAAAGGTATCTCATCTGGGTCGTGAGGTTGCTGCCCTAATGGGAGTGAAAATCAGATCACTGGAGCTTAAACTAGGTGAGCTGCTCCCCTTATTTTATTTGAAAGGTATTCTCTCTTTTTTTTGTGGTGGTGCAGGGTCTTCAGAGAAAGTGATGAGCTGAGATGGTGAAAATTTCATTAGTTCCATCCTAAGTTTTGTTCTTTGAATGTTTTCCAATCTGTGTTCCTTTGAGGAAATAGTTCAGACATCTTCAGCAGGGCCTCTCTTAGAATTGGGAAAAATCTCTGAAATATCTTAATTACTAAAATTATGATTTATATAATACTAGTAGAAGCTTCTCCCAAATTTGTGCCCCATTATTGCCCAGTAATCACAGGGAAAAAGACTGTCCCTGGACATATGAAAGACAAGGGAGTGCTGAAGTCAGTGACAGATACAAGAATACAAGAATGATCCAAAATCCTAGATCAGTTAGGCCATGTTTGCTACCACAGTCCTGAGGTTTTTTCCAGGCAAAATAAGTAGAAGTCACAAGAATGATAAATTGGTGATTGGAAGAAAGAAGAGGCCATTGTGAGTCCTCCAGGGGATGCCTGACAAAGGACCAAAAGTTGGTACAGCATCAGTGTGGTCAAAATCAACTGACTATTTTTGTGGGAGACTCCTACTTCCCACGTTCATGTCTGATGTCTGACACCAAGCAGTGCTGTCTCCTTAACACTTATTATAATGATATTTTTTTCCCCCACTGCTGAAGCCATAAGCCTGAAGAACAATGATCAAGAGTTGAAAACACATCTACAGCAGAGAATACCTAGCTTAAACCACGTCTAATTTCAGCAGAGGAAAGCCACCTAGTCTCACAGCCAACATCTGTACTTGGCTTAGAGAACTGAGTAATGCACTGCTCATTAAAGGTAGGGGTATGGGATGAAGCTTTTCTGGAAACACCACAAATAGGCCAGAGGTGCACTTGTAGAATATAACCTACTGAGAGAGCGGGGACAAAGGGTGCCCAGAGGCAGATTCTGGTACTGTTCTGTGGGCAGGAGGCAGCTGATTCAGTTACATTCTTCCTGTGGTCAGCTGCTGTACCCTGTGGTTAACAGAATATCCTTAACTTGAGATTTTACTGATAAGTAAACCTCAATACACTGAATAAAGGTTTGAACAAGAATCTAGAAGTGTGGTCATCTGACAGCATGACCATCTTTAATCTTGGTAGCAGATTTGCTCTGTTTCAAGTACCCATTTGTACAATGCTGCATTTTCAGATTCTCAGAGGGTATACAAGGAAATGTTAACATCTGTTAACTTACAAAAAAAAGACTGGGTTTAAATTCAATTTTATGCAGAAGTTTGTATTTTGTTATTGCTTTTAAAATAGTTTCTTATCTAGAAGCAGTAAAGAAAAGGCACAGAGACTCTGGTGTATTGAAGATTCTCTCTGCTCTTCATGGTTTGCCTCAAAATGCAGAGAAGTCTTTCATTCAAGATCAAATGAAATTAAGACTTTGTGATGATATAACTAGATGGTGAGGAATGAAAAATTCTCTGCTTCAGGCAGGAGGAATGACATCAGGCTACCCCTAATAAGTCACAATTGATTGCAATTGCACTGCATTTTCAAAGATCTCTATGCCAAAAAGGAGGGAATAAAGGTGTAAAAAGCTTTGTCAGAAACAGGTTTGGTGTCTGTACATTTATTGGTCAGGAAATGTTTCCCAATGACTTTTTTAAGGACACAGTTCAGCTCTTTCTAGTCTGATACGGAACAGTAGAAAAGGGGTTAAAAGTATATTGCAAGACACTGAGGTAAACTGTGCTATATTCATCTTTAGTCATTCAGGTGCCTGAATTAGCTGCTCAGGTGCTCTATATAGTCAGCAGAGAGTTAGCATACTCTGATGTCCTCTCTAGAAGCCTAAGGGCTGTAGAGGGAACCCAGGCTCCTAAACCAGGTGTTGGTCAGAGTTTAGTGGCCAGAACCCCACTCTGAGAATACTCTGCTCTTACTGATGAGCTGCAGTAAGCTTTTCTACAGATAAGGCTGGAGGGCCAATTTCTGCAATATTGTGATAAATGTCATTCCAAACCTGATTTCATACCTGACCAGGTCACTCCAAGCTACAGCCTTGGTAGGAAACCAGTCATGTGGAGAAAACTTGGATTTTAATCCTGACCTGAGTTTCTTACTTTACCTCCAAGTTTAGTATTCACTTTCTGTGGTTCCTGACTAAAAACTCTGTTTCTAGAGGACAGGAGCAGAAAGCATGAAACCTTTTCTTTAATCACAGCCTTTTCTCTGTCTCACTCGAAGCAAAGCCCTGATGATCAGCAGACAACCTTGCTCAGCTGAAGCCTCTGTCTGAAGTGCCCCCTCCTTTTCAGATGGCTGAAACATAACAAGCTGCAAGGAAAGGAAATCTAATTATATTGCACATGTTCTAATTTAAGTTGCTGTGGGTTGCTGGGAGATTGAGCAACAGAAACACAAGGTCAGTTCTTGCCTGCCACTGTATCCTTTGCTTGGAAAAAAGTGTATAGACCCACTAGCTTTTCCTGTCATAATTACCTCAATGGTGGGTGACTGGGGATCTTCCTAGGTTTCATCCTGTGAGACTAAAAGCCCTTCTTTAAAATTAAATGCCTACAATACACTCACACACAGACACATGCACACACAAGGGAAGGTAGAGCATTGCAGGTGTGCTGTGACGGCAGATGCACGAATAATCCATTCTAACATCTCCACGGAACTAATGGTCTTAAAAAACACTCTCCTGGGTTTGCAGCACAGAAACCATAGTCCTGTATGTATGAGACTTACCCAAATCCCAGCAGACTGACTGAAAAATGGTGCTGCTATGCTGAAACACAGATCCATGTTAGTCCTCCTTTGGCAAACAAGAATTCCAGTTGTGTCTGTGATATCACTGGACACTTTAGATGGTACATTCAAACTCATATAGCAAAGGATCTGTTTGTTTGCACTTTGGGCAGACATTCATTTATTTGAAGTCATGTTAATCTAGATTGTACAATGCCTTGGAAACGTGGACTTGGAACCTTGGTCATGGGAAACTTCATGGGCACTGACAAAAATGAAAGTGAAGGAAACTAAACTCTCCTGTTGGTACTTTTGAAGGACTATGGAAAGACCTTGAGCAAATCACTGAGCCTTAGTATTTCTATCCGTAGTGTACAGAATAATGACTCCTAGTTCTTTCCTGAAGTGCTTTGAGATTTATCAAAGATAGCCTTTGGGTACCAACAAGATCTTTTTGCTTTTTTGAATGATGCAGAGATGTAATAAACTTTTGTTACTTGTATACTCATTGGCTTATACCCCCCCTGCCACACATAAACATATAATCACACTGTTTTTACTGACTGATGTAGTATTTTCACAACATGTAGATCCCTGGTTCTTGTTGGAGAGCAGCATGCAAGGTGGTAGAAACAACTACTTTTTCTGGATATACTTACTAGTAGATGCCACCAGATGGAACATATATGGTGAGGAAACTAAAAACTTGTTTTGTAATGACTGCAGTCTATCCACCTGAGTTCTTGTCAATTTTTTTGCCATACCTCTTGTACAAAAGCCTAACCTTTATGTACAGCTCTGTCTTCTCTTTAAATATTCCCTTCATCTGTAAGAGTAAATGCAAATTATGTTAGATGTGGGGAAAGGAGTGTCAGGCAGCTTTATTTCTCTTCTCTCTTCATCTCTGGAGATATTTATTATACAATCAGATATCTGGCACCCTCAATTATGCCTTACCTGTTCCAGAAGGGAAAACAAAAGGAAAAAAAAATTACTGTAATAAATCTCCTGACCTCTACTCAGGGAAAAAGTGAATTCTCAGATATGTGTAACAAGGTGAGCAGTCTGCAGCAGCAGAAATTACAAGTATTGTGCACTGAACTAAATTCTCTGGCACTTTAAAGTGCATATGTTTCAGCTTTGCCCTTTCCATAGTATTCCACACGGGCCACCCATCACAACTGCTGATAAGGTCGTGCGCAGGGTGGGTAATGAATTTGCACTGATTTTGGAAGGGTTTATGTCTGGTAGCAGAAAATAGATATGTATGTATCCTTGAGAGAAATCCTTAAAGGGGGATTATGCAAAACTGTGTGCATTGTCTAGTGGAAAACAAAACAAAGAATGGAAAATACAAATAACCCCAATCATAACAATTGAGTAATATGTAAATACTTTGCCTAGAGCTCAATAGATTTTATTTTTAAACATGTTGAAAGCAGTCATTGAGTAGGTTTTGGGACAGTGACTTCGACATATGCAATATTTTTGTATAGTAGTTTGAGATTTAGCTTTTGCCCTTTTTTCTCCCCCACACCCTCAAAAAAACCTGAACCCAAAACACCATTTGAATCACCAACTGCGACATTTGGCTTGAGCCAGGGGTCTCCAGCTGTTCAGAGCTCTGCATTTGGGCTCATGTTTTGAGACTGTGATTCAGCATATAGAATGGCACAGAAATTTAAACCAGAAAAGACCAAATCAGTGTAAGATTCTATATTTAGAACTGAAAATATACCACAAACAAATGGAATCAACGTAAATGAACCAAAAAATGCCCCCCAAAAAAATAAGCCCACAACCAACCAACGAACCAACCAACCAACCAACCAAAAAGCAGCCAATGCCTAAAACTGACTCCAGGGTTCTTCACGTCTTCAGATCCAGGATGTTTTGATTTCGTGGTGTTTTACAGATAACTGTGAGACTTAGATTCAGGTTGGGTGATACTTGGTACCTACTTTGAATGTTTGGAACAAATCTCAGCTATTTAGTGAGGGCAGAATCAGTCTGGAGGAATATTTCATAGATATCTGCCTGTTGAAAGTCCATGCTCAACTAGGGTAGAGGAATTGCATCAGAAATCACAGTAACTATCACTGTGCCTTGTTGGTAGCCTAAGTGCATTGAGCTGGTGGAATCTGACATCACTTGTGGTTACATGTCCGTGTGTGGGACAACACTGCCCATCCTTCTTCTGGTAGGAACTAGGTATTACCAGGTTTGTCGAGGTACAAAGGCTCTTCCTAATAAATCAACAGTTTTACCAGTGGGACATGCTGCTTTACAGCAGCAGGGAATATGGCAACCAAAAAGAATTGTTTAAAAACATGAAATATTCTTTCTGGTGCCAAGGATGAGGAGGAATTCTTGGGCTGAATCCAGAACTGAGGTATGTCTAGGGATGGAAATTATTCCAG
>NW_008669719.1:25689-44424 GCF_000695815.1 Acanthisitta chloris
TGAGATGTAGACTTCCAGTGGAAGGGGATGAAGGCACATTGGTGAAATTGGTTAACAGTAGGTTGGACAAAATACTGAAGGATATAGAGGCTGCATAATCACATATTTTTAAGGCTAGAAAGAACCACTTAGTCAAACCTCCTGCATGACTCATGCCAGGGCATTTGCCTAAATGTATGCCTATTAGAAGTCCAATAGCTGTCATGTACTAATGCCTATTAGTTAGAAAAACACCAAGCTTTGATTTTTTTACACCCTATTAAAAATATGAGCCATGTTTCTCATCTCAGTTTTCCTAGCTTCAGCTTCAAATCCTATGTATCTGCTAAAGTGAAGGACCTTCTGTAGCACTGCCGTCCCTGTGTATTTTTAGTCCTTTTAATGTGTGTCTCAGATGCTTTTAACACCAGGTTCACCTGTGCTTTAGCTGATTTCCCTCGCTCTCCTCAAGTAGTTCCTGGAAACACTTATCTTCTGCCAACTCTTCCAATGCAAATCCTTAAAAATAAGTACATTCTGAAAACAAAGAGGCATAACATTCCTCCCTTACAATGCAAGTGCACTTTGATGTCTAAAATATGTACTGTTGTTTGCGATTTGCCCTGTGTGCCAAGCTGCTTGGACAGGAGGCTGTATCTTTGGTGTCAATGTTTTTATAGAGCTACTCAACTCCAGCATGCAGTCAACACTAAAGAGGAAGAAGTAACAGGACTGGGAATGGTTTTGCTTCATCAACATGTGCAGAGTAAAGAAGTGCATTTAGGTGAATTGCTAAGACAAAGACACTTAAAAGAGAAATGCTCTGGTGGTACCACACCATCACTCTGTCTGATCTTGATGTCTCCAGTTGTGTGGAGAGTGTGTGCACAGAAATCACTGAATTTCTGCACATGCTCAGGAGTTTGAGAGTTTCTCCAGGTCAGATTATCAGTATAGGATAGGCCAGTTCTGACCTGGATGTTGTCCTAAGGCCAGTTCTGTTCTGTATGCTAATCCCAGCCCTGAATTTATATTAATACTTTTACCTAGGTATTCAGCCTCGTGGGTGATAGACTGGGGACTCCATAAGATGAATTTTACACCTGATTTGTTAGGTGATAAACTAAAGAAGTCTTGGTGTTCATTTAAACATTAAGCTGTGCTTGGGGTGCTTTGCAATCCTCTTTTCTAGACCACTGCTCCTTGCCCTTTCTTTTTCTGGTCTGTGCTGCTGTTGATTCATGTGTGAAGAAGACAAATCTGAATTTAGTCAGGGCCTTAAAGTGATGCAGTTATACCTTAATAAAACTGTAGTTATACTGGTTATGTTGTTGAGAAAACAATTGAGAATGTCTTGAAAGTAGGGAAAATCAAGGGAAAATTAAATCTTTGTATTGAGTCCCAAATGTATTTCCGCTGGACATTTACACATAATAAAATACAGAGAATTGCATTTAATTTTGGTACCTAAATACTGTTAGTGGGGGACTTGGCATTTAGAAGAGAGAATTGCTCTACAAGAAAACTCACTTCAGCAAAATGATACAGTCCAGTTGAGCCCCTTTATGACTATGGGTGTGGTGGGGAATCTCGAAAAACATCTGCAGGGAGTCAAATCCAGGGGATGGTAGAATTGGTTCTTATAGGAGAGCAGTCAGATTTAGCCAGGGTAGCTTGTGATTTGGCTACTGCCCAAAATCACCACTGCTATGGTCTTGAAAGAGGACTTGCAAGTGGGCATTAGCATACCCATAGCATATGTCCATGCCTCAGGCATCCCAGTGCAGTCCTGGGCACGCTGCTTCAAAACTGCCTTCTAGCATTCCTTAATGATTCCATGAATTTAAAATCACCTGACTGAAGACTAGAAACCTCAACTGTGTCATAAGGGCATCAGCTCCAGTCCAGAAACAGGGATGTTTGCTGTGCTTTGGCATCTTCTATGTGTGCAGCAAATTTCCCCAGTTATCACCTCCCGGATTGGTATCGGTTCTGCGGAAAAGGGGAGAGGGATCACTTTTTATCTGCTAACAATGGTGAAAATAGGCACATACTGTAAGGAAACTGGAGCATATAGCTTCTGAAACCCCACTCATCTTGCTGCCTTTTGCAAATGGGGCAGGTTTGCTTGGACTGTTTTAAGGACTTAATACAGTACAAGAGAAGATGAGTGTGCACCTATTCGCATCCACAAGAAGTGAGTTATTTTACTAGTGGAAACAAAGAAGAATCCCACTTTGCAGTCTGGTCTGAAACCAGCTTTTTGAGACAGAGTCCAGAGTTCCCATCTCTGGATGGTACACCTCACAGAGTCTACTGACTTTGCATAGAGTGCAGTGACTTTTCTGTATGCGTCCACTGGAGCCAGAAATTCACCACGTATGGCCTCTCTAGTCAGATTGCTGCTCATGTCTTGCATGGGTGGACTCTTGATAGGTAAAAAACTGGCTGGAGATCAGGGCCCAGAGAGCTGTGGTTAATGAAGCTAAATCCAGTTGGTGTCTGCTCACTAGTGGTGTTTCCTAGGGCTCAGTATTGGGGCCAGTCCTATTTAACATCTTCAGTGATGCACTGGAAGTGGGAATTGAGTGCACCCTCAGTAACTTTGCAGATGACACTAAATTGGGGATAGTGTTGATCTACCGGAAGGTAAGGAAGCTCTACAGAGAGACCTGGACAGACTTGATCAATGGGTTGAGGACAACAGCATGAGGTTCAATAAAGGCAAAGTGCTGGGTCCTGCACTTGGGTCACAACAACCCCATGCAGCACTACAGGCTGGGGGAGAAGCAGCTCAAGAGTTGTTCATCAGAAAGAGATTTGAGAGTGCTGTTTGACAATTGACTCAATATGAGCCAACAGCGTGCCCAGGTGGCCAAGAAAGCCAATGGCATCCAGGCCTGAATCAAGAATAGTACGGCCAGCAGGACTAGGGAAGTGATCGTCCCCCTGTACTCAGCATTGGTGAGGCCACACCTTGAGTACTGTGTTCAGTTTTGGGTCTCTCACTTTAAAAAGGACATTGAGGCACTGTAGTGAGTTCAGTGAAGGGCAACGAGGCTAATAAAAGGCCTAGAACACATACTGTATGCAGGATGGCTGAAGGAGTTGGTTTTGTTTAGTCTTGAGAAGGGGAGGCCGAGGGGTGACCTCATCACTCTCTACAACTACTGGAAAGAGGGTTGTAGAGAGGTGGGGAAAGGTCTCTTCTGCCATGCCTGCAGTGAGAGGAGTAGAGGGAATGGCCAAAAGCTGAGAGAGGAGAGATTCAGATTAGATATTAGAAAAAAGCCATTCACTGTTAGGGTGGTCAGGCACTGGAATAGGTTGTCCAGGGAGGTGTTGGAGTCACCACACCTGGAAGAGTTTAAGAGGTGTCTGGATCTGATGCTGGAGGTTTAAGGTTTAGGACTTACAGCAGAGTGGCAGGTTAACCGTTGGACTTGATGTCTTTATAGGTCTTCTCCAACCTTGATGCTTCTATGATTCTATGATTTTCCAAAGGGAATGAAACTGCCATGTTTTGCTGCAGATCACTGAAGTTCGTCTTTTCATGGTGAATTTGCTGAAGGCAGAAGCAATGCTGTCACTGAATTCATGGTACAGGTCTCAGATCTTAATGCAGGAAGGTGGGATGACCCTATATATTTGACATCCTTCAAGTTTTCATGAGTTTATAACCCAGCTGTGCCAGATATATTTTATGGCAGATTTCAGGACTTTTTCCTAATGCTGTTGTACATGCTATACTTCATGCTAGACCTTAGCTGCAATCAGGATGCTTTGAAAGAATTATCTGGCTGTCAGTAACTGCTAAATGAAGTGCATGTTAAAAGAATGATGAGATAACTGACTGCAGCTTACAACTTTTATGAGCTTCTCTGAATGCCTGTTTTCAGGTGAATTCAGCATCTCCTTGACATTTAAGGACTCAATGTATAATCAGATTATTTAACTCTAGTGGAAAGAATTGCTGGCCTTGATGGAAAATCCATTTATATTTCACCCATCTCTTGGAACAAACCCCCAGTATTCAGGGTAATGCTGCAATTCCTGTACTAAATGAAGGATGAAAGAAACCTTTCAGTGCAAATTAAGCACTGCATGCTTTTAAAAATTATAGCAGAAATTTATAACACACAGCTGCTTGCATCCTTAATTCTAATCTAGCAATCCGTGACATGCTAAACCATTAACATCCTGGACAACACCACAAACCTTTTAGAGATTAGTACCCTTTGCTGTTTGCATATCTGCAGGTCCTTGGGATCCTTCTGATATTTGATCTTGGCTGAGTGACTGTACAGATACACGTTGCCCTCTACAACTTGAAATTACAGAGCGTAGTGAAAGAGCGGGATGAGATAGAAACCTTGATGTATAACATCATATTTACACACCGGGGAGAGTAGGTTGAGCTTCATGGAATTATACCACTTTTGAAGAGATAAGTTTTCTATATGAGTAATAAATGTCATTTCTTAGTTTAAGTTCATTTGCAAGGCTTCTGAACAAACAAAAGTGAGCACACTAGCAAAGGCATTTCACTTTGCAACCCCTGGCTTTGTGCATGTAATGTTTGAAATGTTCACTTAAAAATCCTTACACTGGCTTGAGTGAAACAAAGACTGGAACAAGATTGTCTCAGCAGTTGAATGGACAAAATTCATTCAGTATGAGTCCCATTGCAGTCCACCTTAGCTGATACCCAGCTGTACTCTCCCAGCTGCCTAAACCGAGGCAACAAATTGTGTTATGCTTAAACATGATATTTAAACTGCATTGTTATGTCAGTGATGATGGGTTCTTTGTTGGACATGACAGTAAAATCCTATTGTTTAGAGTTTTTCCAGACTTGGTGCTTAATATAAAGCCTGGAAAGGAGCAGGGTTGTTTAAACATTTGATAAATAATATAGGTGCAGAGATGGGTCTGTCTCACTAGTAAGGCAAAGATCAACCTGCAGACCCAAATCTTACCTTGATAAAGTCAACATGTTGTTTCAATTTGCCTAAATAAAATCCTCACTCCATGTATGTAGAAGGTAGAAGTGTCTGAAATACAGCAAAAGATTGAAACAGTGTACAAATCATCCACTTTAAAGATGGCAGCAAAATGAATTTCAAATAACTTTGAAATTTCTGTATTTTTTAGAAAATCATGACACTTTACCAGGAATGCATGAAAAAAAATTGCAATTTCCAACCACATGAGCATCTTTGGACCCTTCAGTAATCTCTGTGCATTGCTTTGTCTTTTCTTTCAGGATAAGTGCTTTAGGCAGGTATTCTCAAAATAATCATAATGCCAAAGCCTGACCTTCAGTTTCTCTGTATTGACGCAATCACACATACATCTCAGGGAAGAGAGAGCTACATGTTAATGGGAGTGCAAATCTGGAAGGACCTCCAGCAGCTTGAATGAAGATCCTCCTAATTTGCACGAAATTTACACCACCATTTGGAACGTTTGTGTTTGATGAATGGACACAAAGAGGTGATGCTTGGCTTTTGATTTACCCACTCCCACACCATGCTGTGTCTTGCTCTCAAGAACAGCTTCATGTTAATTTCTGCTTTTCTTTCTGTGTCAAATGAAAGATCAGGGGTTGGAATTAGATGATCTTTAAGATCGCTTCCAACCCAAACCATTCTATAATCCACACTCCTGTGAGTGTGCTGCTGTTTGGGCTTCATGCTGCTGAAAACCCAGGGAGCTGGGAAAAGAGTAAACTGGTAGTGATAAATTTGGCAAACCCCCTATTTTGGAATGATAGCAATGAATTTCATGTTAGTGCCTGCTGATGTGTTTTAATTTTAAAGCCTCTGCATCGGTTTCGAACTAGATTTAGTGAAGTTTCTCAGAAGACACCACTGTTGTGTGTACTTCCAGCAAGTGTCATATGCTGGTTTGTATCACTCATCCCTGGTTAGAGTCACTGAGGACCTAAAGAAATTCTGAAATACTTTTCAGACACTTGGAGTTATGAGCCGATTTGTCTTGATCACAGGCATCTCACACCTCACATTAATGACTGCTCAACCTGTAAGTCATCAAGCCAGAGTTACATTTGCCTGAACCTGGTGTCTCCTCCACTTGGCATCTTTTATTTACAGAGTAATTCTACCCTGGGAAGGCTCAATGCACTCACTCCTCTTGGGACACAAGAGGAAATGCTCAATTTTGAGAAAAAGTATGAGCTGAGCCAGGATTATTTATTCATGTGTTGGAGCTAGAAATCTCTTTTTTTTTTCTTCCTCTCAAAGGGTTTTCTTGTCTGGTAACGTTTTTATGCACATCTAGGAAGCAGAAGCTGAAGAGAAAGCTTTTTCAAGGGGAAAAAATCACCTGGAAATTCTCCAGGTTTTAGGAGTTCAGGACCAGGGCAAAGTCTGATTTTTCACAGGATAGGTATCCATTGCATTCTTCTCTCAATGCTAGCAGATTTATTCATTCAGTCTGTAAAATCTCAGGTTGACCTTTCATTCGGCACCAAAGTTCTGTTATCAGTGTTGTCTGCAGTACTCTCAAGTGCAAGCCTAACTTAAAGCTGTTGTGAATTCAGGCCTTCCTTTCCTCTGAGCTGGGTGGATACAAGGAAGGTACACTTTTCATGGAATGTTGCTGCCATAGCAGAGTGCTTTGCTTAAGCTAGTATCCTCCTCTGCATGGCTTGGAGATAACACCTGGCAATCCAGCATCTTGCCAACTCAGGTGGCAAGCAGAGCAAGTGCTCACATATATCCCAGCAGTCGCATCTTCACTCCATGGATTTCCAATGAGATGTCAGCTCCTAGAGGTAAAAATTGCTACCAAAAATGGCTTACAAGTTCCTAGACAACACAGATGTATTATATGGTGTTTTGGTGAGATTTGTTCTTGCTGGAAAGGCAGGAGTGGCCCTGAGGCAAAAGCAAGTACTTTCCAAGACCCTGATTTTAAGTGACATCATGCATTTAGGAAAGCCTTTCCGGTTTGTTTTATGTTTGTTTGGGGGTTTGGGGTTTTTTTTTTGGTTGGGTGGGGTTTTTTTGTTAGTGGTGGGGTTTTTTTGTTGGTTTTTTTAAAAAATTTCCAGCCTATGAAGAAGATAACAAAAGATTGTATGTCCCCAGAGCACACTCTAATGTGTCATTGTGGATGCCAATCCCTGCAGTCACTCCCGATGTTATTAATTTTTAAAACAAACTTGCTGATTGAGGTTCTGACTGCCTTTAAATTGTCTCTACAAGGAGACTGTGTACGTAATTAACCCACAGAAACAATCAATGATGTACCTTTTTCAAGTTTCAGGGTGATTAGAATATGAAAATGAAGAGCACAATAGTGCAGATGTTTTAAAATCACAGCAGACAGCAATTAGTGACATGGGAACCAGCTGCTTATCTCTCCAGATAAAACCTCTTAATAGGGAATTACACTTGAGGAGCCATTACACAGATGGATCCGCAAGTGATTTAAAGAGGGGGCGTTGTAGTATTAACTTTGATTTGCAAGCCAGATTCTTGACAAGCTTTATGTGCATTATCTCCTCAAAAAGGTGTATTTGGAGCAGGGGATTTTTTTTCAGATTTTTTTTTTCAGGTGATGGGTTTCTCTAACTGCATATTTTATCATTATTATGATTGCTGCTGTTATTATTGCTATTTTGGGTTTTGTTTTATTTATTTTACTAAACTCTTGATATGGTTGCTGTCATCTTCTCCTACTTTTTGCTGTAGAAGTGGAAGCAGCGTGTGGATTTAGGTAGAAGCTCAGTCCAGGAAATGGGGAGGCAGACTGAGACATCCATTAGTTAAATGAAAATAGTCCCTGAGGGATGGATTCTGCTGCTGGGTACTACTTGCAAAATAGGGTGCTGCTCCTCGTGGAACTGACACAGTCTCATCTCCTCAGTTGCAAGGGCTGCATGCCAGAATAAAACTGTTGCGGGGAGTAATCACCTCTGCAGCTGCAGGGTTACGGAGGTTTGGCAAGACAGGTATAAACACAGTGTAAAACCTCTTCTTCCCTCTGACCAGTGCTCAGCAGTCACCAGTGTGTGGGATGTATCCTGCTCATAGGTCTGTCCACCGCTGCCAATGTTAAGGACTGAAACTCGTGAGTTTGTCATTCAACTTGTATACTTCCAATAAGTGGATTCAAATTTTATTTTTATAGTGCAAGGTTTAGCATATGCTGGACCATATTGCTCAGTCTTCTTTGGAGTTATGAAAGCTAATAACTTCTTTATGTATATTTTATTTTCTTTAAAGGAAAGATGGAATTATTACTTACTAAACATGTCCAGTAAACTGAATATCCAGAGAAATATTGACCAAGTATGGTGAGATGTAGTAAAATTATATGGGTTAATTTATGCTTCTACTTACACAGAAGAAGTAGCAGACTCCCGGTACAGAATAGGTAGCTGCAGAAGAAAATCCCATTTAATGAAAGGGCAAGCTACAAGCAGAGTCAGGCACTGAAATTTGAAGGATTTCTAGGGTGTCATAACCCAAAAAGCAAATTAAGGTAAATCTTTCTGTTTCCGTGAAAAAAACCACTATTCTTGATGCTGGTCTTGGTTGTGCTGCCATAGGAACTCTAATCAAGTAAACAACCAATTGCCAAGACCTACTTAGCTGGAGTACGAATTTGTGTGAAAGGCATCAAGATACAGGTTTTTGAGGATCCCTGTTTGCCATCACTCTCCTGACAGCTCTGCCATTCTCCACCAGCTCAGCAGAGCTCATCTGAACAGGCTTAACTGAGCTGTGGCATGTTGGCTTCTTGGGGCGGTGCTCAGCCAGCAAGGAAAATTGAAGCCTAAGCAATAGGATGATGAGATCAGACAACAACCTAGATGGATACACAGGAAATAAAATACACTTGGCTGCAGTACTTTCAACTGTTTTAGTAGTGCTTTTAGGTAAGCTGTCCCCACATACCCATTGCAGCCAGTGAAACCCAATCTACTGCAGCCAAGTGGTCTGCAGTTGCAGTGCTGCAGAAGAATTATTTTGGGGTAATATAGTTGTGTCTGGCAAAGTACAGGCAATAGTAAATGTTATACTGGAAGAAGTTTCATGAGGAACCCCATGGACTGTGTGCTTGGGCAGATATATTGTTCTGATGTCCCTCTTAGGAAATGGAGTCCTCTGATCCTGCAGATTGGTCATTTTTTGAAGCCCTGTTGAAATCAGAGTGCTTATCATTGTGATTAAATGCCTCTAGAGTTGGCATCTTTGATGACATAGGCATATCTTTCTCATGATTTTTAAGATCAATGTGGTAGTGGCCTGTGTTGTTTAGTAATGACAAGGCTTTCATTAGGGATGTGTTGGGACTTGCATTATTACTATATAATGTGCAGGCTGAGGAAATTAGGCTGGAGGAGCCAAGCCATATATCAGCATTCATCACTGATCCATAGCTCGCCTCTCTGTTCTGAGCCCTTATTAACTGCCCTAAATACAGATCAGAGATTACTCTTCCTTTTCTACTACATATTTCTGTGTATGTGGTAGACCTGGAGGGACTAGTGCGTTGCCAGCATATGATGTGTGTGCTAACTGCTGTAATACTTTTTCTTACTTTTATCTTTTTCTCTTCTCTTCCAAATGAAGTTTTTTGGGTTATTTAGTTTCACGGCTCAGCATTTAGGAAATTATGTGGGTGTAAGAACCTTCTTTGAATGCAGCCATCAGTCTGGGATCTGTGCAGGAACAGCCTGGCTGTGCCTCAGTGTGGGTCCTGGAGCCCATGAGAGGCCTCAGCCCAGCATTTCCAGAGCTTTCTAGATTACAAATCATGTTACCTTGGGAAGATGATACTCTTGTGAGACTGGGGTGGAGCTCAACAAGCTCCAGTCCCCTGAGACCTCACCAGGGGATGGCCATGTCCTGCACACCACCTCATGCCCAGCTGTCAGAACAGCTAATATAGTGGCTGGGGGGCAGAAGAAGCCCCAAGCCACCCAGGCAAAATGAATCTCAGAAGCATTGGGATTAGTTTAAAAGAATTAAAACAAAAACAAGCTATAGAACTCCAGTGCTGGTGCTGCTGGTTTCCTTTTGAACCCTTCCTGTCCTCATTCCAAGATGTGAGTGTGGGTGGGCTCCATTTTTCAAAGAAGAGCATCAGTGTGGGTCATGGTCATGGTGTGCTATGTGGCTTATATGCCACAGGCTGCCATGAGGAGGAGAAGGAGGAACTGACTCATGCCCCAAGGGCTGTTTATGCTTTTGACTCTTTTCTTAGGATGAAGAAACTGGGTGTCGCTTGCCCACAGCATCTGCAGCTCCACCACAGCTGCATGGTTTCGTTTTCTCACTCCACAATTCCTGGAAATCTCTGTTTTCCCTGAGCATGGCGAGTCCATGTGCAGGACAGCTGAACTATCCACAGGATTTAAGAGTCTGTAATTACTTCTCAAACAATGGACTAGAGCAACTTCATCATTATTGCCTATTCTAGGAAAGCCACATACCCATTTTTATATGCACATGAAAGATAGCTCAACATCCATTTGTCAATAACATGTACGTGGGGTGGTCACTAAATAATGAACCATGGTCTTGGGGTTGTTGAGTCCTTTTCAAATCTCTCTGATGTTGCTTACAGCTAGGGATACCTTGCTTTTCAGCTCAAAGCCCTCTTATGCTCTTTATGTGTCCTTGTCCCAAACTTTCTGCTACAAACACGCCAAAGAGGGAATCAAACATAAGGCTACCAATAGAAACTTATTTGTAACAGGGTGTTTACAGAAACATGAGACATGTAGCAGTTGTTTTCTATTGTTCTTTCCTTGGTTACACATTTATTTTAAGTCTCTCATCATTTATTTGGCATTCAGAATGGTGTTATTACAGTTTGCTAAGAACAGTTGTTTCAGTACTACGTGTACAAAATCAGTTGTACAGTTTGACCCAGAGCTTTAGAAAATAAAAGCTCCTACATGTGACAGGAAGAAAAATGCCTAGAAGAGATCAATTAAAGGAAGTAAAAAATAAACAAATATTTTCATTTTCTTTAAAAGATTTCAAAAAGTTACAGCTGTAGGACACAGAAGTCCTTTCGCGGAAGGCAGCCCACCAAGAAAAAAAAGGATTTCTTTTGATCTGTAACAGTCTTCAGCATAATTTTGCCCTTGCTGTAACCTCTGCGGCTTGAAGAGCTCCTGTCAGATTAGAAGTCACGTTGAAAATATCTCTCACCAACATTGCAAGTAGCAGATTATTAAAATGGAAAGGGAGTAATACAAATCTTGAACCTGCCAAGTGTTCCTCACACACTTGATGCTATGCATATGATATTAAGCACTAAGTTTGCAGGCATGGCTTCTGTGTGGAAATTCAAGTTAATCTTTGCAGATTCTGTCTTCAAAGGGAAGTGGATCCATGGGGTTTCCTCTTGTTTCTTACATCTTCTGAGATAATTTTTCAGTCTTCTTGTTTACAAGAATTAAATTAATTGGTGCTTTTGAGCCTCAAATTCTGTGAGGGACTATTTTTTAGGAAAAAGGGCTCTTATCAGGAGGTTGAGTTGCACCATTCATACATTGAAAGGGAATATTTGACTTATATTTTACATTAAAAATCAATAGATTATGTTTCCTTAGCAATTTTTCATTTACAGAAATATTTCCACTGCTTTTAAAGTGGGGAAACAAAATTTGTTTACTGTGCATGAATCCAAATGCAAATTTAGCTCAAGTATAAGAGACCCTTTTGAGGACATTAGTTAAGAAGAGCTGTCATTCACTGTACAAATAAAGAGCTGCAACCAGGGGTTATGAACGGACTGATAATTTTTTTTTCTATTTACTGCTGCTTTCCAGGTTTATGACAGGCCACAAAAACATTCTGCTCTGCACTATGATCCAGGCCTCCAACAAGACTTCACCAGTGACACCTTAAAATCAAAGCACCAGCAGAAAAGTAGCAACCATATTGACTGGTCAATGAGCTCCGATACTGGATCTGCTTCTCAAAGTTGCTTCATCAACACAGAGCCCAGTAGAGAAGTGATCAGTGTCACCAAGGTCTCCTCTCTGGAGCCAGGAGTGTCCTTCAGCAAATCCCAAGCAAAGAAGTCCTGCTCCAGCAGCACATGGGGTCAGATGTCAGTCAGTAGTAAAGAGCTTGCTATTTGCAGTGCAGTCCCATCACCCAATGGCATCAGTGCAGCCACCCAGCCAAGCAGCGCCTCCGAGTGCAATGGGCTTTTGCCTCTTGGGGATCAGGAGGGAGGTATGCAGCTGGAGGCCCCTGATCAGACCTCTGGAAATACAAAGAAGAAGTCCAGCAAAAAGGACTTGGTAAGTCAAACCATCCAAACCACAGACATTGAGTGGGTGAGGAGTGCTCAGAAAGCATTTGACAACAAATCCCATGACAGCATGGAAGGGAAAAAGGAGTCTTACTCGATGGACAGCATGTTGGATACATCACCCTCAAAGCAGAATCCCATTTCTGCTAGCAGTTGTGAAACTGACACCAGTCATGTGCGAATTACTATCCCAATAAAGTCTCCGACAACAGATGCATCTGGCCACAAAAGGAAAAAAAGGCAATCCATAAAATCTTCCATAGAAAAAACTATACAGGAGAAAAACCTACCTTCTGTACTTGCTATGAGCAGTGAAATAGCAAACAGGACTAGCTCTCAACCAGAGGGGAGTAAAAAAGATCTTCGGGCCACAAAGCCAGGGAAAGTGATTGAAAGTGAGTCCCCCTTAGTAGCTATTGACAGTGTTGTGTTCACTGACAAAACTTCCCCCAACAGTGCCACTAGACTCAGAAAACCTCTAGCTGTGACATCGACTCTCCTGCCCACTGATCTTTCCACAGCTGGCAAATTATCTGAGGTCCAGCACCCCAAACATGCAGCTAAGCGGCGATGGACCTGTAGCAAACCTATCCTTCAGGAGACCTCCATGACAACATCTGAGAAGCTAATGGTGGAGCCTCCTTCAGCCTATCCCATCACACCATCCAGCCCTCTGTATACCAATACAGACAGTCTTACTGTGATTACACCTGTCAAGAAAAAAAGAGGACGACCAAAGAAACAGCCTTTGCTCACTGTTGAAACCATTCATGAGGGAACCTCCACCAGCCCTGTGAGTCCAATCAACCATGAATTTCCAGGAACAAAGAAAAGGAAGAGGAGAAGGAATCTGGCCAAGTTTTCCCAGATGGTCCCGGGAGAGGACCAGTCCATCAGTGAACTCAAGTTTCACAAAAAGGTCGGGAAGCTTGGAGTCTTGGATAAGAAAACCATCAAGACCATTAATAAAATGAAAACCCTCAAGAGGAAGAATATTCTTAATCAGATCTTGTCTTCCTGCTCTAGCAGCATAGCTCTGAAAGCAAAAGTCCAGCCACCGTCTAGTGCTGGGCCAACCACCATTGATGCCAGACTAGGAAAGCAGATCAATGTCAGCAAAAGGGGGACTATCTACATTGGTAAAAAAAGGGGCAGAAAGCCAAGGGCAGAGCTGCAGCCTCAGGCAGAAGAACCTAAGACAGCCATCAAGCACTCAAGGCCTGTTTCCAGCCAGCCAGAAAACCCAGCAGTGCCTTCCAATCTGCAGTCACTTGTGGCGTCGTCACCAGCAGCTATTCATCCTCTTTCAACACAGTTAATGGGGACTAACGGTAACCTTAGCCCTGCAAGCACTGAAACAAATTTTTCAGAATTAAAAACTATGCCAAATCTTCAGCCTATCAGTGCTCTTCCTACAAAAACCCAGAAAGGAATGCATAGCGGAACTTGGAAGCTGTCTCCACCCAGGCTAATGGCTAATTCACCTTCCCACCTCTGCGAAATAGGTTCTCTGAAAGAAGTCACGCTGTCACCAGTGAGTGAGTCTCACAGTGAGGAAACCATACCAAGTGACAGTGGGATAGGTACAGACAACAATAGCACTTCTGACCAAGCTGAGAAGAGCTCAGAATCCCGCCGGAGATACTCCTTTGATTTCTGCACCTTGGACAATCCAGAGGCTATTCCATCTGACACCAGCACAAAGAACAGGCATAGTCACCGACAGAAACATCTCATTGTGGATAACTTTCTCTCTCATGAGAGTATTAAAAAGCCAAAGCACAAGAGGAAAAGGAAAAGCCTGCAGAACAGAGATGACCTCCAGTTTCTGGCAGACCTTGAGGAACTCATCAATAAGTTTCAAGTTTTCAGGATTTCCCATAGAAGTTATACATTTTATCATGAAAATCCATATCCCAGCATCTTCAGGATTAATTTTGATCACTACTACCCTGTGCCATATATCCAGTATGACCCATTGCTCTATCTTCGTAGGACCTCTGACATGAAGTCTAAGAAGAAGCGTGGTAGACCTGCCAAAACCAATGACACCATGACAAAGGTGCCTTTTTTACAAGGGTTCGGTTACCCTATTCCCAGTGGGAGTTACTATGCACCCTATGGAATGCCTTACACATCAATGCCTATGATGAATCTTGGTTACTATGGTCAGTATCCAGCTCCTTTGTACCTGTCTCACACGCTTGGAGCGACTTCCCCATTTATGAGACCTACCGTGCCCCCACCTCAGTTCCATGCAAACTCTCATATAAAGATGTCCACCACTGCCAAACACAAAACAAAACATGGAGTGCACCTACAAACCCCTGTGGGAATGGGCCTTGGAGATATTCAGTCCTCTTTGGCTCCTCCAAAGGTTGGAGGAACAAGCCTTTCAAGTGGCCGACTTCACAAAAGGAAACACAAACATAAGCACAAGCATAAGGATGAGCGGTTATTGGGGACACATGAAGATCTGAGTGGTCTCTTTGCTAGTAAGTCCACTGGCTTCTCCAGCCACACAATCAACGAAAGGCTAAGCAGCTCAGACAAAGACCTCTCCTTGCTCAATGAGAAAAGCAAGCATAAGGAGAAGCAGAAGCACCAGCATTGTGAAACCGGGCACAAAAGTTCGAAGAGTAACTTTGAAGTGGATACGCTGTCTACATTATCACTTTCTGATGCCCAGCAGTGGTCACAGACTAAAGATAAAAATGACTCAAACAGTGATCCCATTGACTCTTGCACAAAGAGATACTCTGGTAATACTGAGAGTAATGGAAGGTCAGAGTCCCTGGATGTGTTTGCTGAAATGAATTCCTCAAGTGAGAAATGGGACAATGATGCAAGTGGTAATAAAAGAAGAAGTTTTGAAGGGTTTGGAACTTACAGGGAAAAGGACATTCAGCCCTTCAGGACAAATAGGAAGGACAGAAGTACTTACGATTCTTCAGCCTCTTCAGGTAAGCTTTGATTTTTTCTGTTTTACTTTACTGCACTTAAATTTCAATGCTGAACAAAGAGCAACTTCTCGTTTACAGCAAATATGTTTGTGAGTCAAGAGCTTCTCTGGCTTTTTGTAACTGACTGACATTCTGCATCCAAACTTTGGGGATATCAAGAAGAACATTGGCCACATCTTAAGCCAAAGCTTTTAAAAGTCTATGAATTGTTACACAGTATTTTTATAAATATTTGTACTTTATTGCGCTTCCTCAAAAAATCTCACCATTGCATTCTGCAACAACAGCAGTTACAATACCTGTTGGCAAGGTAGACATCCCTCTGACTGGTGTCTAAGGTCGTGCGGTGGAAGTCACTGTCCAGCCTGTGGGAGAAGAGCCATGGTGCAGTGCAGACACACTCTGCTCTGGCCTGCAAAGTGATCAAAAGCCATTTGGTGATGGAATGGACCAGACACGTGAAAGTTGTGGAGCTGGATTGGTGTCCCATGATGGGTGTGATGTACTGCTGATCCAGAGGGACCCAGCATGGTGATAGCTGGGTTGAGTAAAAGGAGATTCTGGGTACACTCTTAATGTAAATCTGTCACTTCCAGTCATCAGGTGTCATGTCAAATAATTATCCTGAGCACTGAACGGCTGTTGGAAGGGACTGGTGTTACGGAAACAATAAAACCTCACCAATTGACTCTGAATAGTTTTAGGTCACACAGCTTGGAAATATAAGCTGGCTAGATGAAGAGGGAGGAAGTCCTTTTTGCTACTAAGGACATCTGTTCCTCTCCTGCAGACAGGGGAAAAATTGAATCTGAATCTTGTCTGAGAGATTGAATTGTACTTTACAACAGGGAGTTGCTTTAGTGATGATGCAGAGGCAGGTGTTTTGCTGCAATATAAATGAATTTAGCTTGGGAGCAAGCCCAGTGCTCCTGCACAATCAGATACTTACCACAAAGCAGATTTCACACTTGATTCTGGAAAAGGACAAGCTTTGCTGAACCAACCAGTGGTGCTAAAAAAGCCCTTCAAAGAAAGTAGTTAATAGGCTCCAAAATGAAAAGAGAATCAACTGAGAACACAGAGGGAGCAGATAATTTGTGTAACCTGCCAGTGTAAGGCTCTAAAGTTTTTATTGACATGTAACTGATTGAGCTCCAAAGACTGCTCAAGCTTAAGCCACTTAGACATAGCCATTTCCTTCCATGAGACCAGGGTCTGGACTATAGTGGCAAAAAGCAGTCTGAAATTAGAGAATAGCCTATGAAAACCTCCCCATTCATGACATCATATTATGTTAGATCAATTGTGACACCCAGATATGAGGCATCCAAAAATTTTGAAAAAGAGACTGAAATCACTCTTTGAATATCGGAGTTGCTACATACCTGACCAAGAACAATATTATTCTCCATCAAGTGCTGTATTGGCTATTGCATTAAGGAAGTTCTGTCCTAGCAGACAATGTTAAAAGTCTTGAAAATGTTTAACAAGGCGTTTTCTTACATTTATTTAAATGGAAGTTCACAATTTTCACAGTTTGATATCAGTTGGATTTGTAGCCATTTGCTTTGAATATAAGATGTTTGCTAAATCTGTACTTTCCAATGTAGCATATTTCACTTAGGTGTAGCAAACTGTCAAAATTCTCAGCGGTGCTGAGCTCAAATGAATTTCCAGAATAGGACATCTTCCCCACCAGGATGACTTGGAAATAGAATTAGTAAAGAAGAAGTCCATTTCATGTGATTTTCCTTCAGTTTTTTGTCCATCATGACAAAAGCATAAGATGAAGGGCTGAACCTTGCAATAGGAGCTCCATGAGATTTGCTATATAAGCTTTTTTAACTGGTTCTCATTTAAACTGAAATTAGTACTTTTATTTGTTTTTACTTTTCGTTATTATAACTGCACATCATTGCCCATAACCTAATCCATCAATTCCCAGATTATGAATTTATTTCTTCATTTTCATGCTATTATTTAGATGGCAAAATCATCAGCAGTTAGCTAAGCAGAGCCAGATCGCTAGAGCCATTCCTTGCACTACAAGGGAAAATACTAAAACTGAACAGCTCTGCCAAGAAAGGCCTGGAGCCAAGACTGCTCATTAAAACCTAAGAACATCTGCCTGCTTATGACGGTCTAAGATCTCAGTGCAGCTTTTTTTCCTCTTTGCCTTTGACCTTCACTGGGATTCCCAACAGAGGTCTGCTCTTGAGTCTAGCTGTAACAATTAACTGGTTCCCATGGAGTGGAGATTAAACTTTTCCATGAAAACCTTGAGCTTCTTTCTCCTAACTCACCTTGCATTTCCCTGAGGTTGTTAAACAGTGATTGACTAATCAGAAAAATTAAAGGTAAGCAAAAATATTCCCTATAACTCTGTTCCCAAGAGATTATTTCCATATCGTTATTGTTCTTTCCATTCTGTGTTTGTCATCTTTCACAACATGAAAATAATACATTACAGAAATAAGAGGAGACATCTTGAATAGTCAGATTAAAACAAAAAATAGATTTATAGCACAATTTCAGTGTTAGCTTTACTCATGGGCATTTTGGTATGTTTAGTAATGCCATTTGCAACTTTATCACATGTTGCTGGAGATAAAACATCAGCAAAACCTACCCACACTCAGCAGCTGTATCTGTGATAAGAGGAATGAGAGAACCATGTAATGTCCTTTGGTGTTTGGGTAATGCAGTTGTTTCAGTGTAGTGTACAGGTGCAGATACCATTATGTTGTTATTTTTATATTTTTACCTGTGTTGTAACAGCACTTAGCGATCTCTGAGACGTTCTGTGTTCCCCGGTGATATTTAGTGGTTGTGCATATGGTAAAAAACAATCCTGCTATACTACCTTAAAACCTAGATATGATATTACTATCTAGAAAGATACAGGATGTGAATGGTAGTGTTGTCCCTCTTACTTTCTGGAGAAGCTGGTTGCAGTCCTGGCACAGATTTCCCAGAGAAGTTATGGGTGTCCCATCCCTGGAAGTTCAAGGCCAGGCTGGATTGGGGTTAGAGCAACTTGACGTAGTGGAATGTGTCCCTGCTCAATCCAGGATGATTGGAACTAGATGACCTTTAAAGGTCCCTTCCAACACAAACTATTCCATGATTCTGTGATTCAGTGTAGAAATCTGTGTCAAGAGTGAAGGGTCCCATTAACTGAGTGTCACCAGCCATCTTGGTTGGTCACAATAGAAGTCCGTTCCCCATTGTGCATCAGCTTGGACCATCACTTCACTGTTAGTGGAGACCTTATGAGCTCTAAGTCAGTTTACATCTCTTGGGTCCTCTCAGAGTTAAACATGCAGTGCTAATGCATATAGCTAATTTTCCAGCACACTCCCTGTTTCTCCACCCTTGTTCTGGAGAAATTGGACTCCTTTCCATAAGCATTAATAATAAGAGTTAATAACTTTTCCCACCTTCCTTTCTACCTACTCTCCATGACCTGTTGCTTCCTGCT
>NW_008669719.1:44447-63505 GCF_000695815.1 Acanthisitta chloris
TTCCAAATTTCTTGTGCTCTTCTAACCCTTTTGCATTTAAAAAGGCTAATTAATCAGAACTAATTAAATACCCTTTTCTGTTTAGCTGATGCAGAAGAATATTCCAGTGGCATTATCCTTGCCTACAGGCAAAGATACAGCGGAAAGTGTTTCAGATCTTACCTTGCCACTGTCATGATGTCGCTTATGCATATACTAAAGTGAAGTTCCAAGCTGTGTGCACCAAGCATTAGCTTAGTTGACTCGTTTCTTCCATTCTCTACAGCCTGAGGTACACTTCATGCATTTGCAAAATGGTTTTGGAGTCCCTCTGGCACTCTGTGACCAGGGGCACTGTGCACACCTGGATGGCTGAGCCTTTCATCTGCTTTCCAGCACTTACTAAAGCCCCAGATGAGGGACCCGGGGAGAGGTCACAAATTGGTGCCACAGCTGGACTGGAGAGACTGAGAGCAGAGCTGTGTTTTAAAGCAGTCCTTATGGTAAACTCCACGTCTTTGTCATGTGTCTGCCTGTTTCACCCTCATACATGATACTGGAGAAGAGACACTGCTGATGAGCAGCCTGGATGGCATAGCTTTTGTCTTGAAAAAAAGTGAGAATGATATCTCTTCCCTATTTCCTTTGGAGGAAAAGCACATTTAACATTTTAAGGTGCATAGATCAGATGGCAATTTGCATGTACGACAAGTTAGATTATGTCCTAGTTAAAACCACTGTAGGCCAAGATGTAGCTAGGTGTGAAGCAGAGGTCAAAAATCACTCTATTCAGTTTTCGGTTTTTCTTTGTAGTGAGTCTAATCAAGGTCTGTGCTACATTACTCTCACAGTATTTCTTCCTCTTGTTTTTTAAAATGATGATTATACAAGCAAAAATTACCTTGCTTGCATATTGGGCATCATGGCTCAAAGATCAGCTAATAAGTATGTTGGTTTCATCAGACACAGCACAGACACCATGCACAGTAAATTTTCAGGAATATAAAGTTAATCATATGCAGCTATTAGGAGGGCAGTAATCATCAGTTTCTAAATGCAAGATAGTTAACATGACAAACATGCTTTAGACATTAAGGCTTAACTTAGCTAAAAGCCACACACGCCTTTTCCCCTCAATATCCAGCAGTGCCACAAGCTGAATTTCTTCTGATTTGACCTTTCCTCCTCATCTGGTTTGTATGATGCTGGTTTTACTTTTGAAGGAATCAGTATCAGCTTTAGATGGAAGGTGGGCAGCACACCATGAGTAGTGTTAGTCCTATGACTTTAGAGGGGGAAGAGGGGCTGTGTCATGCATGCATACATATGCAGGTCATAACTATGAAATTCACAAATATCTGTTGTATTCTTTGAAAGTCATTTTCTAACATTGTTATCTTACAAGTGCCCTTGCTCCTGTTAAAAATCCTTACATTGGGTGATTAAACCTTCCAAAGGGAGAGTTGGAGGAATACTGGAAGAAAGGAGAAGTGACAATCAAATGAATGAACAGCATTTATCTGATGTCAGTGCAAACACACATATAAATAGCCCAGCACTGCTGAGGAGTGTTATTTATCTAGATGAGATTTCTTCCCTGACAAAATGCCTCTCCATGGCTCAGTTTCATGATGGAGTGGGCCATTCCCACACAACACTGAATAAATCTCTGGTTCATCCTCTCTCAGAAATCAAAGCTGTAGTGGAATTTAAAACAGGAGTTGCTATAAGCAACAACAAATATGGTGAAATATTGGCAAAGTTGCCATGAGTTTTATTCTGCTTTGAAGAGGGTATTATTTGGTGTTTCTTTTAAGAAACAGCATATGCGGTTCTGGATTATTATCATGAAACTTTGATCAGTCACAGTTTTACACTGAGAAAGGATCAGTATTTCAGCAATGGGTAAGCATATTTGTTCTTCCGAATGTATATGGAAGATGTAGGCAAATAGGATTAACCAACTGCCTTATCAATTAGACTTTGCTGATATTTTGTATAATAATACTTTCCACAAATTATTTACTTTTTACGTAGTTCTGGAATCACAAAGTTAGTTCACTATTCTGCAGTGAACACGTTATTTCAATAACAGGGAAAACAATGGTCTAACACTGTTGCACCCACTCTTGTGGGTCCTTCATGTCAAGGACATTGAGATGCTGGAGTGTGTCCAGAGAAAGGCAACAGAACTGGGGAAGGGTCTGGAGCACAAGTCTGATGAGGAGCAGCTGAGGGAGCTGATGGGGCTTAGCCTGTAGAAAAAGGAGCCTAGGAGGGACCTTTTCACTCCCTTCAAATCCCTGCAGGAGTGTATAGCCAGGTGGGGGTTGGCTCTTTCCAGGTAACAAGCCAGAAGAGGAAATGGCCTCAATGTACTCTAGGGCAGGTTTAGATTGGATATTAGGAAAAATTTCTTCATTGAAAATGTTGTGAAACATTGGAACAGGCTGCCCAGAGAAGTGGCATAGTCACCATCCCTGGAAGCATGAAAAAAATCTGTAAATGTCATGCTTAGAGTCATGATTTAGTGGCAGGCCTTGTCAGTGCTCGGGAAATGATTGCACTCAGCGATCTTAGAAGTCTTTTCCAGCCTTAATGATTCTGTGATTCTATGAATAGTACGCGTGATGAACATTTTCTCATCTGACCAGCTCAGAGACATAAATAGTCACCATCCCTGGAAGCATGAAAAAAATCTGTAAATGTCATGCTTAGAGTCATGATTTAGTGGCAGGCCTTGTCAGTGCTCGGGAAATGATTGCACTCAGCGATCTTAGAAGTCTTTTCCAGCCTTAATGATTCTGTGATTCTATGAATAGTACGCGTGATGAACATTTTCTCATCTGACCAGCTCAGAGACATAAAATGAATATCTATAATGGCTGGTTATTGCATATATTCTCATGGATGCACCTTTACATAATGAAACAAGTAGGGAGAAGTGAGTATCAGGCATTGAGTGCAGTTGAATAGATACCAATTCAAACACACATGTAAGTCACCTTGCTTTCTTCAGTAGTGGCATTTGACTCAACAGGACCTATCTTTCATATGTCTTTGGGTGCACAGATTCAGGGACAGATACATGCATGGTGTAAGGTTTGGAGACCCATATTCCATATCATACTTTTCTCATGTAACTGCAGAAAAATATCTAAATTGCAATAAACCTCAGTCTCTAACTGACTAAAGAGGATAAAAGCAGTTTCCTGCCATACAGAGCCATGGTGAGCTCTGATAGTCACCAATGTCCTATGAATGCAGTATGGGAGGTGTGGCAGTGCTTAAAGTGAATGTCAGAAGAGCCAGATATGAACTTCACTGGCTGAGGATGTATGGAGTATTAGTCCCTTTTCCCAGCTTTGTCTTGCCGTGGTTTCCTTGGAAAACCCTAAGCTCCTACATAGCTTCCGGCAGCTGCAAAGGTTTTCCAGCTTCAGTGTTAGTAGGGAGTTCTTCCGTGTTTCATGCCCTGTGGTGAGGGGCAGGTGCTGTACAGTTACAAGGTGAGTGTTTGTGCCATCTGGCCTATAAAAGTTACCACTGGAGCTTTACAAAACATCAGTATTTGTAAATGCAATTGCATTCATCAAAACAGATGTTTGGGTCCCTGAATATTTAGAAGTACAAACCAAAACTACCGAAATGACCTCCAAAATTATTATCTGGCCCCCTTAGGATAAACGTCCTACTTGTTTTCCACTAAGTCTTCTGCCAGTTCTGGGGAGAGGAGACCTAGCTATCATGACCATTGCTCCATTCTGCCTGTGTCATTTCCTAGAGGAACAAGCTGTTGAAGGATAACCAAAATGAGAGGGAAAGTGAGTCAAAAGTTTCCTTGAATGTGCTTTGACTAAGGCATTTGAAATACAGTGAGTTTTATTGTTGCTGTTTTATTGCCACCTCCTGCTTTACTGTGTCGTTTCCAATGTTTGCACCAACAAGGCAAAGGAGAGAAGAAACAAGAGGGAAGCTGGAGTGGGAGAGGAATCTGGAGTGTTTGCCACCCAACCAAACTTTTATTTCCTCTCTTAATAATTTTATGTTTATTATGCTGCCTGAGGCTCGGTACAAAGTCTTTTGGACCAGCAGTGAATTAATCAAATTAAATGCTGTGACCCTTTTGCTTTTTGGGAGTGTTACAAGCCTCCCAGCACCCTGCCTAATTTCTGCCTCTTACTTTGGTCTCTGTCCAACAGTCAAGCAGTTCTTCCTTCACAACTTGGCATCTCCCAGCTATTTATCTTCGCTTTCTCTGGTCGATGCCAGAATATCTTGTTTGAAGTTTTTATTTAGACCACTGCTGGTTTATGGAGTTGTGCAGATTCCATGTTGGGTGTGGAGCAGCTTCACATCAGACACAATTGGCTTCTGCTGGGCTCTTGGCTTTAAAAGGCAATAAAGAATGAAGGCCAGATTTGCATCTCAGCCCAGCATAAATCAAGTGTCTCCCCACTGAAATTGGTGAGGTTGGCTTCTGGAGTGAAGTATTTATTGAGGCAAAAAGAGAGTGTGGGGCTGGGAAGTTCCTTCCGTGGCTCATGCAGGGGCACAGCAGAGTCCTTGTGGCTGTGTGCAACCTGTTGGGTGCCAAAACCAGTTTTGGTTCGGCATTTATAGAGATTTTGTTAGCTTAGGGGGAGTAGGTGCATTAAGGTTTTGATGCCACACGGTCTGGGTATTTGTATAGGTGGCTGTTTCAGAGTTAGAGGGAAATGTGTGCTCTTCAGCTCTGGACTATACACAATACAATTTCTTGCTCAAAGGCACTGATAATCTAGGTGCAAGGCAAGAGGTCTGTTCAGATTGCGTTTGAAGTAAACGTTTAGATTGCATCAGAGGAAGTAAAACAAAACAATGACTGCATCTTTGCTATAAATCTGTGGATCATTGTGTGTCAAAGCTGGGCATAGGAAGAGCTGAGCTCAAGATATCTGTCAGTGAGAGGGATCATAATGCACTCAGAGAAACCTGCACCCTGTCCTACTCAACTGCAAAAGTGAGAGCTGGGGTCTGTGATCTCCAGAGCATGATCTGAATCTGCTCTTCCATTTCCACCTCTTTCCAGGAGTTTTATATTTAGGTGTCACAGCAAGAGCAAACTGAAAGAGCTTAGTGTGCCTGATTTCAGTACTGATGCTGAACAGCAAAAAGAAGAATATCCTCTTTAAGGTGTCACTGAGAAGGAAGTCGAAATAATTCCCTTATAGATCAAGGGCTGAGGGGAGGGGTAGGAAAAAAATTTTGACTGTCCGTGTACGAGTTTTTACCCAACTTCAATGACTTGAAAAGGTCCAAGGACTCATAATAGGAATCATTAGTGATTTGCCATTGCAAGCATGCAGATGGGTATGGATGCCCATAAGCTTTTGCAGCTGTACTGAACCTGATGGAGATCTGACATGGCGTAGTGCTGATTTCAGGACTCCTTGGGTGTATGTGCAATGCAGAGTTAACTGTGCAGCAAGGAGGAGCAGATCTAGATGGCTGAGAGGGATTTGCTAATGAGCTATCAAGCTATGGGTCACTGGTTGAAATTTAATCTGCAAGAACAGTGACAGAAAATCAAATCAAAGTGCTGACATCAGAGTGATGCTGGAGCAGCAGCTGAAGCATTGCTGATACCTTATGCAGCACATGCAGACAGCTTAAATAAACTGGGACCAAACTTTGAGAAGCTTGTCTGATTGATCCCAATTTAAAAATATAACTCAGCCAATTTGTGTTATATCTGTCAGCAACTCACTTGTTTTAGTGCGGTTGCCTGTGAATGACAGCAGCATATCTCTTCAGAGAATTTGACCCAAACTCAGCCTTATATAGACCTGAAAACAGAGCTGTAGAGACATCTAGGTAGAGTTTGCTCAGCAGTGTCGTGAAATGTAAATCAGCAATGTACCACAAAGCTCAGAAGCTTGTGGTTCTACTGATGGAGGCTTTTTGTGATTAGGTCCCACATTGAGGCCAGCAGTAATACCATTCCCACTCCCAGGCTCCTGAGGCAAGTTGATGGTTTCACCATAGCTTTCTCAGGGTTGGGGAGGGCCCACACTACTAAGACTATAAAACCAGGTCTTACGATTTTTGTAGTTACCAGAGGGAAGGTTGGTGATGAAAAGAACAAGGGCACCAGATGCCCTCAGCAATGGTAGCAGTACTATGTATGTGGGTCAGAATATTGGCTCAGAAAGGCGTATTCTGATGTTTTTGACTGTTGTTACTGTCTTCTTCACTGATTTTTATGAGAAACTCAGTGGACCTTCCTCTGCTCCAAGCAGCTGGTCTGAGGATACCGAGTTTTTTCCGATGGCACAGAGCTGTCATTTCAGCTCTGTGTCTTTAGCTTTCCCCACCTCCAATGCAAGCAGGAAAGGGAGCAATAGTCAGCATTGTTTTCTGTGTCAGGTATGATTAGTTGGCATAAAGAGCACTTAAGTTGACATAGCCTTTGAATTACTTGATTTGCTTAAGAAAGGAAACAAAAAATCTGCGGACTACTCCAGGTTTTCTTTGCTGCCTAGCAAACATTAACAAGTCTAGTCTGCACCAGTAAAAACTTGGGCTTTCCCTAGAACAGGGAAGAAGTTGCAGAAAGTTTGTCATTCAGATAGGTATTTAATTATTATTATTAAAAAAAGGTCTGGGAAAGCAGCAAGTCAAAAAAATAGCTGAACTCCAAATGCATGTAGATTTCCTGTTTTGCTTCTTAACAAAACCTCAAAACCACTTTGAACAAGTTTCCCACCTCAGCTGAGGGTGGAGTTGAGTATGCCCCACACACGGCCTCCGGAAGTGCCCCCAAGGAGAATAGCACACCTCGTTTGGCACAGTGGGGCCAAGCTTGCTGCTCACGGTATAGTCAATATGAGTTCTTATGCATGGCTGTCCAAGGTAGCTTCTGACTCATCCAAGCACGCTGGAAAACTTTAATTTTCCTATTTCCAACGGAACAGACTGAACAGCAGACATGTGGCAGGCAAAAACCAGAGGCATTTGATAAAGGGATGTCTTTCTGAGATGCTAGGCAGATATTGGCTGTTGTCAGTACACTGTTGTAATTTCATTGATTTGATCCTGTGAGACAACATCTCAGTAAATAAGAAGAGCAGTGAAATATATTGCACTGAAATTAATGGCTGTTGCCTGATATCCTCTTAAATGAATCCACTGCAATCTGAAGCAATGTGTGCATTTTGCAAACCCAGCATTTCTTGGCTCCTACACTGCATCATGACATTACTTTAGGCAGTGAGGAAGATATTATTTGTGATATAGTAATGTAGCTAGATGTCTGAGAGCTCTCAGCAGAGTTATGGCATTTGGGTGTGTAATTCTAAGTAACAATAAAAAGTGCTTAACATTTCCTCCCACATGAGAAGCATACCCATTAAAAGTTTAGCCAAGTCAGCTGTGTGAGTTCTTGCACAAAAAGACAAACAACTAAAGAGCTAATAGGAGCCACTCATGTTGAAGAGTGAGTAGAGCATGCATTAACTCAAATTCTCCTTTTCTACTGCTAACCAGGAGAGAGTCTTGCTGAGATCAAAGAAACCCTTAGCAGGTAAAAATGGTAATAAATCAGGCATAAGACCAGGTTCAGAACTCCTGAGTCTTTTTCTCAACTCTGTTTCTGAGATTCTGCATAGTTTGAAGAAGTCAGTGAATGTGATTTAGACCATCCATGAGTCAACTTAAGTCCGTGTGAGAATGAGCTGGATGTGTCTTAAGTCCCAGGGAATGGCTCAGTCTGTTTCATCTGAAGAGGAACCTGCATCCCAGAGAAACTGAGTGTTATATATTAATCTAGACATTGTGTTTTGGACCTAAGAGCAACTTAAACACATATGCATGTTTGACAGTCCATCATGACTCACAAGTGAGTGAGAAGCTTCTAATATCTCCCAAGGTGTTGTAAAGGGCCCACTTCATTATGTCACACTTTAATCAAACCCAGCAGTTTTAGGTGGCAGTGTACTAGCACAGAATACATCAGGAAGATAAATTTTGCTCACGTCCAAACTGGTTTTGTGTTCCAAAGTAGAAAGAGTCTATATCTCTGAACTACTTATTGCAGACTGGCTTGCAAGCCAAGAGCTGGAAGCATCTGGAGCAGGCAAACCAATCCACATGGTACAACACTTAATTTCACTAAGCAACATCTCCTTGCAGGCCTGATGTAATATCCTATCTCCTTGCAGGCCTGATGTAATATCCTAAGTATTTCTATGTTTGTTTTTTTCCCTAATACAGATACCAAAATGGGGTCTTTTCTGCAGCCATCTACTTCCTGTGTGCTTTGGGGAGTAACATTGGGGATACTGGGGTTTAGGGGCTTCAGGCTAGTATTGCAGTGTTGCACCAAGTAAAGAGCCAAAGTTGTGCAGTGCATGTCAACACAGTGCCTGGAGCAGAGCCAAGAGTACATGGGTCAGCTTGACCATTCCCAGTTTTCATTTCCCTCAGATGGAAAAAATGGCTCTCTGATGGCCAGCTAATGACTGCAGAGTATAGAGGATACCAGAACACAGGAGAGGGACATGTCAGTCTGGCTGTGTAGAAACATCCAGCCATTCCTAAGTGGCAGCTAAGTCTGGACCATGAGGGAACACCTGTTCCCTGACCTATCTTGCTGCATGCCATTTATCCATACAGCTCTAAAACAGAAGCTTTACAAGCATAAGACCTCCCCATCCTCTTGGCTGATGTCTTTAGCTTCTGCATATTACTCTGCTGGTTGTTGAGCAGTTGACCTCAATGCCTCCCCTCCGTCCTTACCTGTCACCTAGAATAGTCTGGGCATGGGAAATGCTGGGATCAGACCCCCTTGGACTGAACAGCCTAGATCTCTGCTTTTTGATATTCGGGTTAAGTGCTCAAACCATTAACATCTTGTGCTTCCTCCTCCAACTTATCCTACAACCCAGGTACTTGCCCTTCAGAGGGGAATTTATATTATTTGGATTCCCATGTAAGCAGGTTTGCACATTGTTGAGCCTTGAATTTCCTAGTGCCTACACACAGGTGATTGCATGTAACCACACTAAATCATCCCATGAAGGACCTACAGCTCACCATTCAGCTGATGGAGAAACGTGAACATTGTTTGGGTGCTACGTCAAGAGACATCTATCTCTGTGTTGCTTGTATGGTTTGCATAGGCACCTGCCCTAAGTGCTCGGAATCATTCTGCTGGAGCCAAGCACTTTTTTCTTTTAGATGTTGCAATAAATAATTTGAGTGCCTAAAGCAGGCAATCTCATTCTGGCCTTCAGAGTCTTTACATTTGCCAACTGATATAATAGTCCTTTCCTAACTCATAGAGTTGTTGCAAGATTTTAGTTAATTAAAAGTGATAAAGCTTTGAAATGCTGGGAGAGAAATGAGTGTCTTATTATGATGTGGCAGCACTTTCTCCTTTATTTTCACACCATACCTGAGCAGAAAGCAGGACAGCTGCATCCTCTGATTCATCATGAATCATGATGATGCCTACATAAAATATGGATAGTATTGATATATTTACACTGGTTAAAATGTTACAAGGAAGAGGCGTTACTACTCACTCCAAGAATGCTGGCCAAAATGCTGTCACCTCTCTCCATTTTTTTTAATTCTCAGTATACTCCATGTATACTGGAGTCCTCAGTCAACTCACACTCAGTCTTTAAGCAAGTTACCAAAAGGTAGCTGGAGATGTGAGAGTCACGCCAGGATTTGCAGAAGACTGAATTACTCTCCAGTGACAGTGTTGGCTTGCACGCATTCTCATCTTCAGCACTGTAGCTCCCCAAGTAGCTTTTGGTCTTCCATTTCTCTGGTATGATTGATGTTAATTATAGCCATGCAGTTGCAATGGCAGGCAAGACACCCAGGAGAAGTTGGTATCCCTGAACTCTTCTTTGTGCTTAGCATCAGATTAGCACACTAAACTCTTTGGACTAAGGCCCTTGGTAGGTCACACCAGTCACAAAATAGGTCATTAGGTTCCTAGTAAGGTTTAATCTTCTCTATATGTTAAATTTTTGATGAAAAATAGTATTCAATTACTCACAAAGCACTTTGTCTCCACTGCTGTGTAAAACACAGGTAAATGCTATAAGCAAAACACAGGAGAGGGAGCATCTGCCACTAAACTGTATAACTCAGGTGATGTTACTAAATACCCAAAGGATGCTGCCATTCTGCTTGCCATCTGGAAGAGATGGCCTCAGGAGGTGGTGGCTGGATGGTCATCTGGATGTCTGGAGTGATCCTTATCAGCAGGTCTCATGCATATTGAACATCTCTTTTCATGTGCATAACGTGGTTCTGAAAGATTTTGTTGCGTCTGACAGTGTGCAAGAGGAATCTGGCTTTGCCACCTGGCCCTCTTGCATTGGTCTTGGTAGTGTTCCTTCCACTTAATTGGACCCAATGAAAGACTCTTTTGTTTTGACCCTTCTTACAGAAGAAAACATTTTTCCAACCTGTTACTATCCCAGAGAAGCTGAGATGCCTCATCCCTGGAAGTATTCAAGGTCAGGTTGGATAGGGTTCTGAGCAACATGGTCTGGTGGAAAGTGGCCATGGCCATGGCAGGGGGGTTGGAAATAAGTGAGCTTTAAGGTCCGTTCCAACCAAAGGCATTCCATGATTTTTTTATGTCTTATGCTCTTATCAAAGTAGAATTTACAATTTCCCCCAGGGTAGTTCCTAATTCAGAAGATAAGAGATACCTTGAATGAAGCCTCATGTAAACTGGCCACTTATCAATAAAGTTCAGACAGGAGTGTATGTCATGAGAGTGTGTGTCTCAATGAGAGTTCACAAGCCAGTGGAATTTGTACTCTTCTTACATATGCTATTAGATAATAAATATTCTGCCTAATTTGTACCCAGTGCTTTTCAGCAGTAAATTTCAGATTAGCTTTGCAAGAGAGTTCAGTATTCTTACCCTCATTTCACAGGTGGATAAACCAAGGTACAGGGAAGTCTAATGCCAGAAGGTTGGTGTCACAGTGAGAAACAGCTAATTGCAACAGACTTAAATGCATCATTGTACAAAAATGTCATAATTCTTATTCATAATAATTCTTACTGCACTGTCAACCACAGAGTTAGGCAGAGATACTAGAGACAGAAATGGAGCAGTACTTACCTCTTCCCTACAGATATGGATGTGCTCTCCAGAGATATTTTTCCCAAGAAATTATAAATGACTTAAAGAAGAGTGGGTGCCATCTCTCCACTCAGGTGACTATGCCTAAAGGCAGTAGAAGTAATTTTTAGAATATGGTTTCCCTCCTATTTGCATCAAAATTGTAGCAGTACTTATTTTAACACAATTGCCAAGAGACTTTATTTTTAGATTTTGTCATCATAGTATCATTCTGTAATTCTTTCTTTGTTCAAAAAAAAAAAGAAGACATTTCAATGAGGGCATGAAATTCACTGGAAGAATTATTACTGATAACCTAAGAAAGCAGTGATCTTCTCTTTCCCATAACAAGAAATTCTCCAAATCTATAAAGCATCCCGAATATGTTACTTTAAAAGATCAAATCTCAACCTGGGTTACCTTTCAGTAGGAACTTTATAGATTTCCCGGCTCTTCAGGGGCTCCTTTGAGTGTCTTATTCCATCCACGTGCCGTTGTTCTCTTGATGACTATCACACCCCTGTAGGAAAATTTGTCAGTGGGGCATAATACTGGTTTAAAAGGTCCTAGAAAACAATGCAAAATTGAATAGAAAACAAAGCAAACAAATAAACACACAAGAATTACAAAAGAAATTGAAGCAGAAGTTGCAGTTTGTAAAATTCACACAAATAAGAAAAATTCAGTTGCCATGAAGACTGATGAGCTACATGTATTTCTGTAAGCTTATTTCAACTTCTCTGTTTTATTTGATTACCATCTTTCAGAAGAACCTAATAATTGCTCTACTATGTCTATCTCATTGGGGGTCCCATTCAAACAATATGGAAGAGAAGGAATGTAGAAGAAAAAATGGCACAGTGTGTCCATGAAAGACAACTTTTCCTTCTTCCCCTGATTAACAGATTGGTTTTTTCCCTTGTGAAACACTTTCTATATCACTACTGTTTCTCTCCCAGCGTAATAGTAAATACTGTTTACATCTACAGTTTGGAAACTCGTGGGGCATTTTTTGTTTTCATAATACTTTTGACAAATTCTTCATGGGAAATGAAAGTTGAAATGTGACCATTCTATTAAGAACAAAACCATTAAAGATGACAACTGTCATGGAAACCAACTCAAGAGTAATAGAAATGATTCATACAAGTGTCAGCAGAGAAAAAACATGGCCAGGGCTAAGATTTCAAGAAGGCTGCATCCTGATTTATGCTAAGTCAAACCTGGAGAAATGTACCTTTATACTGTCTGAACATCAGCATTGGGTATTGCCAAAAGAGATAAAATTTACTATGCAGATTTATTCACTAATCATCAACTACCTCTGAGGAAGAGAGTGACAGTTGTTTAGTGGTGGTCTTAGATTCCACAAACATGTTACGGATTGGAAGACTGGCTTGTGTTGCAACAAGTATGTAGAATTGTTCTAAGAGGTTTTTTTGCTTCCCAAATTTCTGTTCTAACTAGTATTATATAAGATACTTTCCAAACTGACTGCCAAGAAACCCATAAGAACCATCTAACAATGTGCAACTTATAAGTGCCCTTTTTTCAGCAAAATGTGCTATTTTTCAGACTGCAGAATGACACTGTTTAATCCCGTGGGATTTCTTGTTCGTGCTTTTTTTTTTTTTTTTTTTTTTTTTTTTTATGGGCTATTTTATTGCACAATGATAATAGGTTTGGACTTTTAATCTGCAGTCTTAGAATAGGCCATTGGTGGCTATAGGGAGACAAGACAATGAAGATTACTCTCTGAGAAACAATATTCCATTTTTAAACATAATATCTGGCCAAATTTTGAATTATGTCTTGAAGCTCTGTCCTAAAGATATTTGTGGATAACCTGCTAAAGACAGCCCTTATGGTGGTTTTGATAGTTTAGGAGTCCTGAAGAAATCATGTTGGACAAACATGTGATTATAATATTGTCACAGTAAGTATAAAGGACCAAATCTTCATCTTATATTTCATCACTTAATATTTATGTAGATCAAGACTTCATTTCCTACAAATTATACTACCAGTTTTGAGCAAATGGATTAACATCTCACTATCTAATCCACTTGATTTTAACTTGTCTGTTGATTTTGTGAGTGGAACTACACTACTTACTTCCAGTGTCCATTTTTTCACCAGAACACTACCTCATTTCCTCTGAACTAGCTAGTTGTTGAGTTTAAAAGGAGAAAGAAGCAGATGTCTACATGTTACAGTCCCGTTTTTCTGAGAAGTTTTAGATGTCACAATAAAAAATATGTATCCACAGAGCTTTACACAACCAGTTGACACTGTGCCCCAACTGGAAGCAAAAATGTTGCCTGTGAGCCAAAGCTGATCAATGCTATTAGATGAGGAATTTTCTTTTCTTTAAAAAAAAGGAAGCAGTGGAGAGCAATTACAGCCCTGAACTGTCTCAAGGACTGCCTCTGCTTTAGGGGAATTTTGATTTTTCCTACTGTTTTGTTTGTTAAAAAAATGGTGATGTCTGATCTTCAGGAACGTACCTCATCATCCAACCCACAAACTGTTGGCAAACTAATAAGCCTACACAGAATATACTCTTAGGTTCTCTTATTTTATCGTCTTCCTTCAAAGGTATAAATCACAGCTTTTTGCTTTTGCAGATTAAAGTATGAGCTTTGCACTGGATAGTTGGCAGCATTTTTTCTGGCCAAATGTTCCATGCTGGTTCCAAAGAAACTGTGGACGCTGAGTTGGCTATAGTTTGTCTTTGAACTCATTTGCAAAAACTCAGTCTTCAGAGTCCTCCAAGAGAAAAATAGACATGGTTTGTTTAATAAGCTGCAGTTTAACTCTTTTGTGTTCAGAATTACAGATGGTAATTTTATTTCTGTTTAAAATTTTGAGGGGTTTTTTATTTGTTTGGTTGAGTTTTTTGCAATTTACTTCTTCTAGTTTACACAAATGCCACCATCCTGCTATATAGATTCAGAAAGCCTATACATTTCTGATTATGGGCTGGAAGGGATCCTGAAATTAGAGTAGTTCTTTTGCTAGCTGGTTACAAGACTAAGCTTCAAATAACTCAACTATTATTGTCTAAATATATTTCACATTATATTTCCAGAAGTCTTCTCAGCTATATGTTTGTCTTAATCTCTTTGCAATGCAATGGAAGAACAATACCGTTGCTGCAGTGTTTGATACTAAGTTGTTGTTAATGTATTTCTAAATAGTATGGAAATGGAAATGCACCATGGTGTCTCTTTTTGAAGCAGCTTCTGGTTTTGTTTGTAAAATATAGTTTAAAGTTTTGATCATCTGAATGTTCAGCAAGGAATAAACACAGTTACTGGTGTGTAAAATGTTGCAGGTCTTGTGTTAATCTTGGACATTTCCCTCTAGCATCCTCATACTACTTTCTTGTGCAATACTTCCTTTCTATTGATGTGATGTCTGGGTGTCTCAGGCGTTTGTGTTTGGTCCTCTAACAAAGGGCTATATAAATGTTTGGAACTCAGAACAGATGTTTTTGGGCAGATTTCATTCAGTTTGCCAACTCCAAGCATAAAACAAGATTCTGACCATTTGTGGTTACTGTAGGTGGAATAGTTTTTTCAAAGCAAGAGTAAGCGTGCTGAGCTCAATGACTTTCTGTCTTCTGGAATCCTACCGCGTCTTCTTTACTATACCATAATGTTTCCTAAGTTTGCTTTCGTTTCATTCTCATAATTGGCTTTATATATCCACTGACTGATCAGATTTTCTTATCAAGACAGGGCTGTTCACTCCAGATTTTCACTAGTGTAACTGAGAGGAAAATTTTATCCGTATGCTCTGTAGTAAGATATATCATCACTGTCAATATTTGTCTTCTTCCCATCTCTCCCCAGCCATATGGCAGCTTCACAGAAAAGAACTGAACTGCATATGTTGTAAGTAGAACTTCTTCATTCCCTGCAAAATTGAAGTTGGTTTAATACCATTCAAATTTAAAAATGGAGGAAATCCTTTATTCTTTAGCATGTTATTTTCACTTAACTTCAGCACCCAAAAGCCAGACAACCTGTAGAAACTAGTCATGTGAGCCCCTCCTGTAGTCACTGTAGGGTGGAAGCAACTTCAAGAGGGTGATTTTTCACATCCTAAAAGTTGGGTGAAAAATTTTTTGTCATGAACGTGAGTGCAAATCTCTTAAATATTCATTGGTCTTAATGATGTTAGACTGATGAATTGAGCTGCAGACACAAAGGCATCTACCCGTCTATGCTAGTGGATGAAAAAGGGACAGAAGATGATTTTCCTGAGCTGCTGTTAGCATGCTCTCAGGTATGTTTTTGTTTGTGGCTAGTAAGCTCTCTCCAAATAACACCCGAGCACGCCTGAGTGGGCATTGTGAGCCAGGGATGTTTTTCAGTCAGCAAGACATGGAAAAGACTATCCTGTTTAGGTAAGAAATTTGGTACTTGTAAAACAAGCCATGTCATCCACCTGCTTTCAGTGTGTGCTAGTCCGTTTTGTTTACTGATGCAGATACAGCCAAAGAGGTATAGGCAGCAGAAATAAGCCATATAGGAAAATGACAGGTGAATTAGGTGAACTAGGTTTTCCTTCACATTGTCTGAAGCTGGGGCCTGGGGGGCAAGTAGTAACCCAAAAGCCAAGGGCCACTGTTTATGAGACTTTTCCTATTAAGCAAATTTTAAAGGCACTGATCTCCTGTGTTGGTTCTATAAAGTGACTGACAGTCCCTATGGAAAACAGTATTTGTAAAGAAAGATTTCCAGGGCTCACTATACTTAGATGATTTTCTAAAACCAGTTAACCTCAGAGATCCCCTTTGAAGCCATCAGTTGGAAACGGATGTCCAGAGGGTTTGTACCCAGAAAAATACCCTGTGTCATACAAGTGTTTCTGCAAAGTTTCTGAGCTCTCAGAATCAACTAGGTTGGAAAAGACATCTGAGATCATCAAGGTCAACCTACAACCTAACACTACCATGTCAACCTTGACACTTAGTGCCATATGCAGTCTTTCCTTAAACTCTTCCAGGAACAGTGACCCCACCACCTCCCTGGGCAACCTGTTCCAATGTCTAATCACCATTTCTGTGAAGAATTTCTTCCTAATCTCCAACCTAAATGTGCCCTGGCACAGCTTCTTCCTTCCTGTTGCTAGTTGCCTGGGAGAAAAGGCCGACCTCCACCTGGCTACAGCCTCCTTTCAGGTAGTTTCAGAGAGTGATAAGGTCACCCCTGAGCCTCCTCTTCTCCAAGCTAAACAACTCCAGCTCCATCAACCACTCCTCATAAGACTTGTGCCCCAGACAGCAGACTGCTTGCTTGATTTTAAGACTTGTGACAATTCTGCCTTAAAAATACTCATTGCTCACCACAAAGAACCCAGATCCAGCAACAAGCAGTGCAAAGTGTTTCAGGCACCATGGGATAAATTTAGATGAATAACCCTATTTCTAAATTGCTTCCAGGGAGTACGTGGGTGTTGCAGACATTAACTGCCAGGCTATTCGTTTTTCTTCACTACTAATTTCCGTACTAGCTGACTGACCAATCTCCCTGATGTGTTGCATCAATTTTCTTATTAAATATGAAAATAATGAATGTTAGGAATGAGCCTGAAAAGGTCCTCATCTCCTAGATTGGGTTTCGGTGCGAAGTGTCCGGCTGTCATCATCTCCAATATTCTGCAAATAATATTTGCATGAGTGTGCCAGTTGTGTAACTCATAAAGTTAATGTAGGTGACTGCTGTGATCTGCAGAGCAGCACTGATTGGAGCTGTTCTGCCAGAGGGAGGCTTTGCAGCATGTGGGATAGATAGCCATGCCATGCCTTTCCCAGGAAAGGAAAGGGGTACTGGAGACAGGAGTACATCTTTTACAGGAGTGATGCTGAGGAGATTTCCCTTTCACCCCCAGGATTTCTCTGGTCCCAGATGTGATTAATGATACATTTCTGCTGAAATGGTCACTGCTGTGATGAGCAGAAAAGGAGTGATTTGAAGGCACTGACCCACACTAGTAGCTGCCTTAGGGGCTGACCTGGAGAGGGACAGTGTGCTGGACATGAGGGAGTTTGGAGGATGCGTATGAGGTCCAGGTTCCTGACTGTACATCTTGCTGCTGATTTGCACAGCTTCTGAAAAGTTCAGTAATCCCTCTGCTAATGAAATAAAGATCTAAGGTGCTTCTCCTCCAGTGCATAAAGCTTGACAAGATACTGTACAGCAAGGCAGTGCAGGCAGCAGGCTGGAGTCCTGTTACTCAGGTGCCATTATTTCTATGAAACATCATATCACTGCCTAGGAGGAAATATTTGAATGTCAGGGCTGAAAAAAAGAATTGCATTTTACTTCCTTCCCTCTTAGGCTAGGTATATGCTATCCACCTAGTAAAGACTAGACGCACTTTTCCTGTACTTCACCCCAATTTAGTGCAGTTGATTTAAAGCTATTATTTTAAAGCAGCACATGACAGTTCATTTTTCTAAAAAGGCTGAATTCTGGCATTTCTCATGCCAACACCTTCTTAAGTTTTTTTCTTCAAAAGCATATAAAATTATTTTCAGAAACAGGGCATGTCAGTAAACTGCTTCTAGACAGGTACTAGTAATGTCCTTGTTTGCTCTTTATGTTAACCTTAGACTAAAGATTGGCTCCTGTTCAACATCTGAAACTTCCCAAAGAAAGCAGTTGGTAATGTGTAAATAACTAAACCGCACACATGAAATGACACTGAAATATAACATGATGGGTCAAACTTCAGTTGGGTTAAGTCAGACATTTAGAGTAATCCTTCTTTACCCCACTTAAGTATCATGTAGGTAAGTCATGACAGGTCACACATTGCCAGAAAAAGCTTGCATTGTCCTCAAGGATGAATTCAGGACCTTAGGAAACTACCAAGTAAATGAAAAGCAGAGACAACAGGCAGTAGTTTAGTGCCTTAAGCCATATTCCTCAGATCAGCCTGGGCAAATTTCGAATGCCAGCAGGATTACTACCAAGCTAATACATATCTATTGAGTACTTGGCCTTTTACTATAGGCAGAACAAGTTAAATCCTAAGAATCCTTTGAGTTTCAACCTAAGAAATTAGATCCTTTGGGGTTTCAATGGCCATTAAAAATCACAAGATATTTTGATAAGGGGAGCACATTATTAATCTTATGTCCTTAACTAAATTAACCCTTTCCTCCTAAAAATACACTTTCATTTCCTTATTGCAAAAGGAAAATGGGAGAGGAAGAGTGATTAAAACTCTCCAGTGATGTATCTTGCAAGAGCTGTACTACTAACATCACTGCAAGTCAGAGACACTGTGGATTTTTGCAATGAAAACTCCAGCATGTTGTTCCTGGAGTTTCTGTACCAGTGGTAGGCTACAATCCTGGGCACTTGGCCTGCGTTTATGTTTAAGCACAGATCACATCTTGCAAATTCAATTGTCTGGGTGTCTCAGGTGCATGGCATCCCACTCCAGCAATATCTGCAACAGGAAGGCTGGGTTGATGTGGCCTCCAGCTCTCATGGCAGTTTTGCAAGCAGGGAAGACTTGTGAGGATAAACACTTGCAAGCATACTCTGTGGTTTGTCTTATCATCATCAGCCCACAATAGCAAGGCCTAGGAAGGGTTCAAACCCCTCTGTAAGCTAATTATAAAACAAAAGATAGAGAGTAAAGGTGAATACAGGAGTAATGAGATTTCATCAGTTTGACAGGAAGGATACTTGTGTGACTGAAAGGGTCTGTAGGTACTACTACAGAAATGGAGAGTTGGAAGGGAAATAGATAACTCTGTGGGTGATTAGAGGAAACCACACTGGAGAGTAAAAAATGCCATGGGAGATAGGACAGTAGTGTTTAATTTGAGAAGTATTTGGAAGGCTGATGGAAAGCAATGTCACAGGTAAATCACAGGCAGCAGCCACCATTTGCATAGAGAATAAGGGATGTT
>NW_008669719.1:63673-71249 GCF_000695815.1 Acanthisitta chloris
CAGGTTTAGATTAGATATTAAGAAGAAAATTTTGACTGTGAGCCACTGCAACATGTTGCCCAGAGAAGTTATGGATGCTTCATGCATGGAAGTGTTTAAGGCCAGGCAAGATGGAACTCTGAGCAACCTGGTCTAGTGGAAGGTCCCTGTCCGTGGCAGGGGGGGTGGAACTAGATTATCTTTATGGTCCCTTCTACTCCAGCCATTCTGTGATTCTGATTCTCTGATTCTATGATGGGATGCAGAAGGGTCTCCAATGTGGAGACAACGGCTGGGATTCAGGGCTAGACTCAGACACCTGGATACGGGCAAAGGGATTAAAGAGCAATTTGGGAGGATGGCAAAGGAGAGTCAAGTTAATAATGAAGATGTGACTGTGATTACCACAATGTAGATGTTTCATTTCTGAAAGACTGCAGATCAACGTTGTATGCCTGGTAGTGCATACAACCTCTTGGCTTGAGAAGAAGATATTGAGTGCAATGTGATCTCTATCTTTAAAATCTAAGCATCCCTGTATTGTGTTTTATTGATGTTCTATATTTTCATCTGTCATGAGTAGGCCTTCAGCATTTCAACATCAGTGACTCAGTGCTGCTGATGCTGGGAAGCAGGCACTGGTCCAACCTGGAGTTCTTCAGTGTCCTTTTATGAAACTTCGTCAAGATTCAGAGATACTAAGTGTCTTTCCCAAACTTGGATTATGTCTAGCAATAGGAGTCAGACCTCCTAAATCACTGTTCTTTAGGAATCAGATGACAACATTCTCATGGCTTCGTTTTAATGTTCTGTTATTTTAAAATGCATGATGTTGAAAAAGTGTCAGAATACTTGAAAACAGCCAGTGAAGTTATATTTAATGGATCATAAAATTGTAATTAATTTTCTATTCTGCTTTTTTATTGAGACAGTTCACCTCAGTAAGGAAAAAAGTGCATTTTACTTTTCCCTTTCACCTTAAACTTGTGGTCAGAAACACAGTGTTTAAATTTGTATTTTGGAATAACTCCGTCCAAACAAATAAAAAACCAGAAGAACAGACTTATATGTCAGAAAAAGACCTTAGGACATTTTGTGAGGAATATTTGAAAGATCAAAACATTACAGGTTTCTCACCAATGCTGGGAATTTAAAAACAGAATTAGCTAGCGATCTGGCTGAAAGAAAACAAATTCTGAGGAAAAAAATAAATTGTTCTCTTTCCAGTGTTATATTAAGCCAAAAATTATAGTGGTGCTGAACAAGTCATTTATACCAGTGCAAACCTGAAGTTTCAGGAAAGATGAAGAATTTTTATGCTTAAAGTACCATTATCAGCAAAAAGGCTTCAGAGCATTTTCCATTTTTAATTACTTCAACCGTGTGCAGAGCAACAAAGGATAGGTTTTAACTATCTCGCATGGGTTATGAAATGTCAAAACCTGATAACTGATATAATACATGGTGTCTACATGGCTGAAAAGCCAAAGGAAGCAATCTTTTATTCCAGAGATTTCAGGTTAAATCCCATCTAGCTTGAAACTCAGTGAAAATTGCAATGTAATGCATTTTCAGCCTGAAATGAGTTGGTTTGCAGTTAAGATCCTCTTGGAGATAGAACCAAAGATTTGAATCAACATGACAGTAGCCTGTCCTTGTGGAGGCAGACTAGATTGACTGCTTAAGATTAGGTACATGACTTTTAGGTGGCTGGAATATGAGATAAATCCCACCTTCCCTCACATCTTTATTCATCTTTTGCACTGAGCACCATCTGTCTTTACAACGACACCGTTGGAGGCATCCAGCAGGAACACTTCATACGTTCAATTGGCAGAGAAATGTAGGAGAACTTCCACTGTTATTAAAACATTTTTCTCTGGGCAAAAGATGTTGAAAGTTCTATTACATTTTGATCTTCTTCTCCATCAGCCCCCATCCTATCCATTTATTCCCACTGATTTTTATGTTGACTTTCATTTATCTAGGGAAACTCACACTGGGTTTGGGCTTCCAGTGAGTTGAGTCCTCAGGGTATTTCTGCCTGAAGGAAAGAGCAATTTTCAGGACCAGGTTAAATCACAATGGTGTGGGAGAGGAGCATAGGATCACGTGGTGTACTTGGACGTTCAGATTAACTACACTGGCTTTGTAGCAATCCTTCTGCAAGCAGGTACTTTTTTAGACAGATATGAAGGCAAAGACCATGTCTCCAGAGAAGTTTTGGACTGGCTAAATGGCATATGAATGAGAAAACAGGCAGATTAAAAAAAAAAATATTGTGTTAGTCTCATGCTCCGACTTAACCAACAAATTAGCTGAAATTTTATGATTCCATTACTCAGAAGCTTAGACTTTCTCTGTGGCAATATGGGTAGGAAACTAAGCTTTAAATAATGAGGGCCTATGACTTGAGACCCTCTAGCACACAAATACTGTCATGGTGTTCTCCCAGAGGAAAAGAGATCAAACAGTATTTTGTTCCTTGAGTGGGTGGAGAAAACACTTCTTTGGAGGATCAGACCCATCTGTCCTTGATCCAGCATGCTTACACAGCTGGACTTGCGTGGTCCCTGGAGCCTCCCAAGTGAATTGCACCATTGTGCTCACTTTAGAGACATTACTCCTCACTGAGTATTTACTTACCTAAAAATCCATGACTGGTCTTGCATTGAATCAATGCTTACCGTCAGCGTGTATCTAAACAAATTGAATAAAGCTAAGAGCCCTGTAGACCCTCCTATTTATAAAATGACAAGCAGAGAGACTCCCAGTTCTTCTGCTCCTGACATCTTTGTCAATAAATTCTACAGATTGCACAATATAAAGTTGCTTTATAATTCATCTCCTTGACAATAACAGAACCTTTGAACAGGAATGCTTCATGTGCTTTTCACAAAAACAATGCCCAAATAGAGACTGCATCAGTAAAGTGCAAAAATAAACTTTTTTCCTCTTGTACAGTCACATTTTAAACAATCTTTTGATGTAATGAAAACATAACATTCGATTTTTAAAAAGGATTTCTGTTTGACTGGCATTAGAGCATAAGTAAGAATCTTGGGACTCATTAGATCATATATTCCACTCTTCTACAGGATTCTTTTTCAGACCTGAGGTCTAATTTCATTATTTCAAAAGGGCAAAATATCAGACTTACAGAAAGTAATGTAACAGTCACCGCATTTCCCTTAAGGAAAAGTTTTGGGCAGTACTCACAAAACTGCTGTCAAATAAACTGCAAGTGGAAATTATGGTAACTGGATATCTGTTTGATTGAGTTGAAAGTGATATCAGCTTGCCTACTTGCCCTAATTTATGAGGATGTGATAGGAGACGTTTTAAAATTCGTGCCCCAAGTTTTGTATATATACATCATTTATTCTAAATTTACAGTTACAACTAGAGCTGTTTAAGTATGTTATGTAAATGCTCTGCCAGGTTTTAAAATAAAAGGTAGGATTTTCAAAGCAAAGCAGAGCACTTACTCATAAAGTTTCATTCATTTCAGGACAAAGGTGTGTGTCAAAATCCTGGCCCTAGGTTTTAGGTGGGTGGATCCCACATTTAAGCAGTGATTTCAAATAACTTAATCTAAAAGAAGGAACCCAAAGTTAAATTAGACACCCATTCTTAGTGTTCTATTCATTTGCCTCTGAGAAGAATACAATTGATTACTTAGTTTCAAATTTGAACTTTAATTCTTGCCTTTAGTATAACTGGGACAAAACAGACTATGAACCATTTTCAGGAAAATTTCAGGTTACAGGACAGAGTTCTCCATCTCCAGTTTAACACTTGGCTAAAGGTCCAGGAAAATGACAAAATACCTGGGAATTAATGGTTCTGACACTGAAATAGTGGCATGATAGTTTGCATATCAGTAAGGACACTACGAGGTTTTACCAAAAATAAACTAACAAGAGAAATAATGTTTCCTTATTTTACAGATAATGTGAGGAAGGCTTAGACATGTCAGGTGACTTGACTGTTTTCTATGACTGTTTGGAAAACATGGAAAAAAGTTATCTGTTATATTCCAGTTTCTCTAGGGTTTTTTTTTAGTGCTTGATACTTGCATTAGTGAAGGAGCTGAGATTCATATAGCAAAGCCATTTGCACATGGTACAAAATACGCAACAGAGCCACTGCATACTAGTGGGTTTTGTGTTCCAGTAGGACCAGTCTGTGCTTCAAATGTGTCATTATCCTTTATAAGGAAGTTTCATTCTACTCTTGAATCAGTTCACATTGTTAGTGTTCTCATCAGCCAGCTCAGAAGGATATACAGACAGCTGCAAGGAATCTAATTAACATTTGACTACAGAAAAAGAATTTGCAATCTCCTGGCCTATTTAATCTGTCAGTGAAGGTCTGAATGAGAAATGGCTTCAGTATTTCTCTGTAGCTTTTCCTCTGTTGTAATATAACAGAGTCATAGTCATTAGAGGTGGAGAAAACATTAATTTATCTTGTTCATCTAGCATTGTTGCTACCTTTACCCTTTGGATGACCCTAAGAAAACTTCTTCCTCTATACTTACCTCCATCGAACACCTGTAGATTGCTATCATCCCTACCTTTAGTCATCATGTACTTAGACTTAAGTAATTCATTTAATGTTTTCCAGTAAATTAAAACTTTCATCATTCTCATGTTATTTTCTCCTTAAACACCTTGCAGCATTCCAGCATTGTCTCTAGCATGGTAAAGAGTGCTCTGATTGTGTAGAAGTATTCTATATTCCGTATTCTATACTGAAATCTAACTACTATTTAGTTTTAATACACTATTAGTGAAAGAATCATTCAAAGCCACTGCACACCATTTTATTTTTTTCAAATAGAAGAAAGAATAACGTAATTTCTGTGTGATAACTGTTCTCTAATGCGTAGAAGATGGCACAGAGTAGTTTGAAAAGAAGTATCTTTTTCAAATTAATCTCAATGTTCAGAGGGTTTTTTTCAGAACAAGTAGAAACAACAAGTTGTTTGGATCAGAGGAAGTGACTGTGTTTACCACAGGCGTATGAATGATACTGTTTTTACAGAAGAACTGGTGAGAATCAAATTGAAGGTATTGATCTGTATTTGTGCAGGATCCTGCTAAACAGAAAGCTTTGAGGGTTTGCAACATAGGTCATTTTAACAACTTGGAAAGGCAACTCACTCTGTTTCTGTCATACAAACTCCATTGCTACAACAACAGAAGTTGCCTGGTCTTCAAAAAATGTCAAGCCCTTCTTCAAAGATGGGATTTATCTTCTCCTGATACAATTAAAAGCCTTTCTTCTTCCCTCAAGAGGTGCAGCCACAAGATATAACTCTTCCGCCACAAGATATAACTCTTCCGAGGCAATACATCAGCAGTCTAGAAAAAAATCTAAGTTACCTTTTTAACTCCATTATCTTTGCATCTTCTGTTTAGTGAAGGCTGAACACAGACTGACGAGAGTAAGAGGCAACAGTAAGTCTTCAGGTTTCCAATTGATTAGTGCCTTTGGAATAATGTAGAGAGAAGCGCAGATCTTGCTTAAAGAGCGCAATTTTGGGCCTTTCCCTCCCTGGAGCCTGTATTGTAAGTTCTCATTAGTGCCTGATATTGTAGGGAATCTAAGCTGGTGGAAGCAAGCAAAGAGCTTATTTATCATCATGGTTGCTGGTGGGAGCACATAATTACAGACAGTGGGCAGTAGAAGAGTGCAGCAACTGTGAAAAATACTTAGGCCAGCTCTCTCTTTTTATTTTTTTTCTGATACTTTAAGTATGTGATTCATGAAATTCATTTGTTGTTACAGAAAAATGGTTTTACCAGCTGAAACATATTTCTTTCTTGTTTGCTTTGATATTGTCAGGCTAATGTAGTGGTATCGTGTTTCAACATGGCATCCATGGACTGATGACAGATAAGGACAAATTATTTGTACCTTCCTAATCAGATTCCCCCATATGTAGAGTAACACTTCCCTTATTGAGGAATGGAAAAGTAATTATCTGATTTCAAAACTTGCAAATATTTCCAATGTGCCTTCAAGTCATTAGGAGGAATGTGTTAACCTTAACCAAACTTCAGATCAAATAATTTCATCCCTGTGCTTCCATTCTCTAATGTTCCTATCTAAGAATGCTGTGAGGTGAATTGAAGCACTTTTTTCTTCATGCATATATTATTATTATTAATTTTTACTGTTTTAGTGGAGATAAGAAAAAAACCTACAGCTGTAACATCTCAGGTATTGAAAAAAGTTCTAAAAGAAAATAATTCACTTAAAATACAGTGAAGTCCAAATTTATCTATTTTTTGGTCTTGGGGAAAAAATAATATCAGTCTAGAAAAATGAATTTCAGGAAGACAGCAATGGTCTGCTGTAGTTACAGTCACAGTTCTCTGCTGTTGTCAGCAGAGTTGTATTGCCAGGAAGGTCAGCAAAATACAGAGGAGCACTTATCCATACCCCTTCTGGTTTTCTCTACATTTCTGGAGGTAGAAGATGATGTTCTCTTTCCAGCTGAACTCAGCCATGGAAAAGGCAACTTTAACCACTGTGGTTTGGTGCAAATGACAGCTGTAGCAGAGTTGACAATAAGAGAATTTGCTGAAGCTCAGCACAGATTTGACTGGCAATAAAAACAATGCTAAATCTATGTTCAAGTGTGGATATAGATAGCTTTTCCTAATGAGTGTGTTCACTTGTGTTATTTACAGGATGTGGTTAAAATGGCCAGATTCTTGCTCATTAGTTTATCACCAGTGTTAGACTGTAATGGTGTTAAATTAAGTCTGTGTAGTAGACACGCTTGAACATACAGACCTTAATGCATAAAGTGTCTTTATCCTAGAGTGATATATAGTATGAAATGGCCTTAAATTAGGAATGAAATAGATTTCAAACCCCTTTAAACTGTAAAAGAGATATAATGAGAACATAATGTGGGTCAGAGTTGGTTCAATAACAGATAGAGAGAGCCAAAACACTTTTTGTGATGGTTTTGAATACTAGAAGAGAGGTTTCTACAACCGCAAAAAATTTTGTATTCAAAACTGGATGAAGCTTGTATAAGACCACACTTCCACACATTATACTGCAAATTGTTTTTAAAAAAACAAACAGCCCTTAACCACAGCATCCTGCAGAACTCCAAATTCCTTTTTAGCAAGGTTATGAATTTTCAGTAATTGCTGTGGTAATCCATATTTAGCATCTGCATGTTTACTTTTAATCAGGTTTGAGGACATGATTTGACGCCATTCATTTTATGCTTCAGCGTTTAACTGGTTAGACTGTGAAAAATGTTATTTTTTGCTGCCTTAATTTAAAGCCAGTAACAGTAAAACCGAGGGTGAGAGGGAAGAGGGAGATCTGGTTACTACCAAAAGATGAGGAAAATCGCCATGTGCTGTTCTAAAAAAAACCCAAAAACACTCGAATCAATAGTTGTGGTAATAAAAAGAGACTTTGTTTTGCTGTAGGAATTTTCCTCCAGTTATCAAGGCCTTTGTGCGTTGTGAGTCAAAAGTAGCACGCATTCTGCATATTTCTACATATTTTTTACATGTTTCTTAAGTACATCGCCTCTGCACGTGTGTGTTTTACATAT
>NW_008669719.1:71332-74018 GCF_000695815.1 Acanthisitta chloris
CATTCTTTTTGCTCTTGGGGTGTCTGGTGCCCCATCTGATATTTTATCAGAGATATTTTCTCCGGGGATATATTGTGGTTTTACCTAGACAATGGATATACAAAGTTTATGGGTTTTTAGTGGTGGACCCAGCAGTGCTGGGTTAATGATTGGACTCAGTGATCTTAGAGGTCCTTTCCAACCTTAATGATTCTATGGTTAGATAGTTTCAAACCAAGTCAGCCTTAACTTGTGCTTTTGCAGTGGGGGTTTTACTGTGTTCCCTGGGAGGTGGAAATGTGTTAACGTGACTTGGTCACAGAGGTGAAGTGAGTCCTCAAGATTTGCTAAACACAGGGTCAACAAATGCCGATTGAAATCAAGGAGAAACAGAGTACTTTTATAATGCTTGTTTTTAAAATCACAGTGTTTGGTAAAATACAAGCAGTGGTTTGGTCTATTTCCAAGTCTATCCAAGGCAAATTGCTAAACATAAATTCAAGTGGCCCCCTCCAAGGCTCTCCTGTGTGTTTAGTGCAAAGGAAATTTAACTTAAAGATGATAAGAAAAGCACTGGATGCAACATACTCAAAAATCTATTTTATTTCTTTCCAGCAAGGACAGTAAATCTGTAACAGAGTAAGCATCCACAATGCTCTCTATAGCCCGCCTGTCTCAACCCTTACTTCAGAGTCTGAGAAAAGAGTTCAAAGAATTAGTGCCTGTTTCATGCTATTCTTGTAACAGGATAATCTCCACTAGCAACAGGAATGACAATATTCTAATTTTCAGAGTCTGCTTTGTAGTGATTGGATGGGAACAAATTTATTATAACTGCAGCAGCCTGGGAGAGGGAATGTGAAGCTGGTTTTTAGCTTAAGGCATCGAGTCCAGTGAGCTAGCCACATGTAGTACTCTGTGAATTGAAAATTTCTAAGTTTGAGTCAGACTCTGATTTTTAGCCCACAGCCTCTGATTTTATTAATAATGTCAGTGTGTCATTTGAGAGGTACAAATGATTTGAAAGATAGATATTCAAGGAGTTCTTGAATGTGACCTTATATAAATTTCCTGTAATGCTCAGGAAATGTCCTCCAGATTTTAATGTCTCCTTTAATCCACATTGTTCCTGAGGCTCTTTTCCTCCCCAGCCAATAAATGAAGAACAAAGAGTGGTTTTTTTCTGTTCTACTCCTGAATGTTGGTCAGCTGACTGAGCCAAAGATAAGTACAGGGCTTGGATGCCTCTCAGATTCTTTTGTGCTAAGTGCTAGTATCAGGTCCTGGGTCTTGCGTCAGGTGAAATGAACAATGCAACAGCCATTAATTTTGCTCACAGCCAGATTATGCTTTAAGCTAGGCAATGAAACCCAGTTGTTTAGTAGTCTGGCCAAGATGACAGTTGAATGGGAATTGAAAATGTGCTGGATCTCACTGGCATGGAACCCTGTTGCTGCCTTCTGTTGTGCCTCTGCTATGTTCTCCTCAAGGAGACAACACATAGGACCACGCTGAGGCACAGCCATCATACAAGGTCCTGTGTGCCAGGAGTCTGTGCTGGAAGTCACATTGGTGGAGACACCTTGCTTCACCTGGACCCCTGGCATGCCCAATGCTGTTTGCCCTTTGCCATCATTGGTGGCAATGGAGTTGAGCCTGGCTGAGAAGTCTGTCTTCAACACAGATTCATGGGGTCATAGAACCTACTAAGTTGGAAGGAACACACAAGGATCATCAAGTCCTACTCCTGACTTGCACAGAATGGCCCCAAGAATCCCACCATATGCCTGAAAGCATTGTCCAGATGCTTCTGGAACTCTGGCAGGCTTGGTGTCATGACCACTTCCCTGGCGAGCCTGTTGAAGTGCCCTACCAGCCTCTGGGTGAAAAGCCTTTTCCTAAAAATCCAGCCTAAACCCCCAACTTCCTGACACAGCTGTATGCCATTCCCTCGGGACTAGTCAGTCACCAGAGATAAGAGCATTCGTGAATAGGTACAGAGGAACTGGTTTTGTGCAAAGCATTTGATACTGTCTCACATGATATCCTTGTCTCTAAATTGGAGAGACATGGATTTGATGGGTGGACCACTTGATGGATAAAGAACTGGGTGGTTGGTCACATGCAAAGAGTTGTGGTCAGCGGCTCATCGTCCACTTGGAGGCCAGTGACATGTGATGTCCCTCAGGGGTCAGTGCTGGGACTGATACTGTTCAACATTTTTGTCAGCAACATGGACAGTGGGATTGAGTGCACCCTCAGCAAGTTCAGTGATGACACCAACTTGTGTGAGGCAGTCAACACGCTGGAGGGAAGGGATGTGCCATCCAGAGGAACCTTGAAACACTTGAGAGGTGAGCCAGTGCAAACCTCATGAAACTCAACAAAATGAAGTGCAATGTCCTACGTCTGAGTCACAGTAATTCCAAACACACCTACAGGCTGGGTAGGGAAGTAATTGAGAACAGCAGTGAGGAGAAAGTCTTGGGTGTGATGGTTGACAAGAAGCTCACCATGAGCTGGCAGTGTGCGCGAGCAGCCCAGGAAGTCAGTTGAATCCTGGGCTGCATCAAAAGATGTGTGGCCAGCAGGTCAAAAGAGGTGATTCTCCCCCTGTACTCTGCTCTTGTGAGACTCCTCCTGGAGTGCTGCATGCAGTGCTGGTGCACGGAGGGCCGCGAAATTGATGAGAGGACTGGAGCATCTC